>NC_060892.1:21004162-21186662 GCF_014805685.1 Silurus meridionalis
GAATCGAAAGGCTAGACTAAGCTTTGCTGAGGAGCATGTTGTGTGGACAGAGAAGAACTGGTCCAAAGTTCACTTCAGTAATGAAAGCAAGTTTAATTTATTTGGGTCCGATGGGAAACATTATGTTCGGCGACAAACTGGAGAAAGACTGAACCCATTGTGTGTAAAGAAGTCAGTGAAAAGTGGAGGAGGAAGTGTCATGGTTTGGGGCATGTTTTCTGCAGCAGGAGTTGGGCCTCTTATACAGCTACATGGCAGAGTGAATGCAAATGTTTATCAGAACCTTCTTCAACAACATATGGTTCCTTCCCTGCGTTCATCACCCAATCAGCCCGCAGTGTTCATGCAGGACAATGCTCCATGTCACACAGCAAAAAACAGGTAAAGCAGTTCCTTGAAACTGAAAACATTGAAATAATGACATGGCCTGCCCAGAGTCCTGATCTTAACCCAATAGAGAACCTCTGGAAAATCCTTGGTGACAAAGTTATAGCCAAGAAACCCACTACAGTCACCGAACTGTGGAGGAGACGGACCAAAATCACACCAGAGCAGTGTGAGAGACTAGTGCTGTCCTGTGGCTGCAGATGTGCTGAAGTCATTCAGAGCAGAGGCCTGTACACTTCCTACTAATTGCTGACTGTTGTAACCTTTAGAAAATGTTGTTGTAATCTTTTTCCATGCTACAGTCATTGTTGTTCTCTAATTTTGATCAGTGTGTTTTCTGCAAAATAATGTTTTTTTTAAATGCCTCAGTTAATTTGTGGAAAAGGTGTTCTGGTAGCATGGTATAGACAGGCAAAAACTCCTTCAACTGTTGAGCAGTGAAGATGATTATTTCAGAATTGTTCAATTGTTTATAAATTGTTCTCTAATTTTGATTGCCAGTGTGTGTGTGTGTATATATATATATATATATATATATATATATATATATATATATATATATATATATATATATATATATATATATACTGGCGATCAAAATTAGAGAACAATTTATAAACAATTGAACAATATAATATGATATAATTATTTTTTTTTTTAAATGATTAATGAATCTCTTACAAAGTTATATAAATTAATTGATGGAAATGAAACACTGTATGATTAAATGATCCCATTTCCAAAAAAGCATGATATTAAATAATAGCACTTACATGGCTCATCGGTTGTAGATCCAATACAGCTGAGTTTGCCATTCTTACAGGTGCTAAAAAAGATGTTTATGAAATGTTTAAAAGTGATTTAACAGCTACCATCTATTGCAAATCATAAACAATGAACAAAAAGGCATGTTTTATTCAAATCTTGGGTAATATGATGTACCACATGATGCCGTCTTTGCTGATGACTTCTGCAGGAGGAATCACAGACCCTTTGTAGTAGCAGGAACATTTATCCAGGGAAACACATTTGCCATTATCACTGAGATATGTTCCTTCGGCACAAACACATCCATCCACTGGGTCAAAGGTCACAGAGCAGGTGAAATCTGGGTCGCTTTGACAGCGGCATGACTGAGTGCTACTGCGGATGTCATAGGTGTAAACCATGGTGCTTGGACAGCTGGTGGCATATTTCACTGTAATCAAATCATGATATCGGGTTTAGAAGATCATGACCCATTATTCTATTAAACTGCCAAATATGGAAAAGTTCCTACTCACTGCACACTTCACTCCTCCATCCAGTGAGCAAGATTCCTTTAGCAGCACAGGCATGTACGTAGGATGAGAGAGATGCACACATGCAGTTCTCACTGTTCTCACAGTTGCAGGTGTCATATATGCAGTTCTTAAGGGCAAAACATCATGTTAAACATTGTGCTTCAATGAAAGCTACTGAGTTTAAATATACAATTTACCACTTAATCATACCTTTTGGTAGATATCTGGGCTGATCTCAGCGTGACAAGAAGCAAAAACACCATTAGGGTCTGACAGCAAGGAACACCACTTCTGAGCATATTTTTCTAAAATTATAAGAATAACAAAATATGTATTCTGCATTAAAATCCATTTTTTTGTAGGTTAATTTTGTATGATGACATTCAGCTTTTAGCTTGCAGTCAAATAGAGCAGCAATAAGTTGCAATGTGATTTGCAACTGCAGAAAAAGTCACTATAATTATGAAGAACCCTAACTACCTAGTGTGGATGTGGAAACAAAGTGAAATTGCAAGTATACCCAGATTAGTGCTTTTCAAAGTACTGATAATTAAAAAATAAAAATGATAATTTCCACTATTTGTATATTAACATATGATTGAGATGAACACTGTCCTGTGTAACTTTTGTCCTGAGTTTTTGTTAGGTGTGTTTGATCACACAATACTAAACACACTAATTGACTGTATAAATACATCATTATACATCATTACCACACACTCTTCAAATTGTATCTAAGTATGAAAAGATTATGCTTCTGTCAGTGTATAAAGTTCTTATTTATAGTTTCTTTATGTTCAAATTTAATTCAAATGGTGTTGAGAATGAAGAGTTACCGTTTTCCACACTAAGACTACATGGGTTCTCAAAGGTGTTCTTCATTTCAGGACAGCTAGCTCGTGTCCTCCAGCTGTTCCCAAAACCAACACCGGTTCCTTCACGTGATCCACTCATGGTTGTGAAATCATCACTTTGGACGTCATTAAAGTTTCCGCACAGACCTAACCAACAATGAAACAATGATGATCACTGAAATCAGTTTAATGTACAATACTTCTATCATTAAACATTAATAAAACAGTTAGAGAGCTGAACGAACCCAGTAAGTTTTGCTTGTGAGACACATCCACTGTTATGTAAACCTGCATGATGGGCACAAGCTGAATCTCCAGCTGAAGCCCAAAAGACGTCTGGACAACGATGTAAAATGTGGTCGGGCGGAAAACATTCACACCAGCTATAATTGGATAAAAAGTAAACAGGATTGCCAGTTGAATGTAGCATTAACAAGACATAAAAAACATGAACATTTTCTCAAATAGTTATACACTTCTTACACATTTACTCACCTGTAGAGAGAGGAAGCTGAGAGTAGATTCGGTTGAGAAAGACCTTTCCGTCAGGCTGGATGTTAAACACCTGAAGGGAAATGTACACATTATGCATTAGTATACTAGACTACACACTCTTACATTGTCGAACATACCCTTAAATTATACACTATTTAGATGCCAATCTAGAAAACTGGATTATGTAGCATTCTAATATTCACAATATGTTACTCACAGTGTTTCCTGCAGACAGAGCCAGGGTCACGGCCTTCAGACATGTTTCAGTAGTCGTTAAACCACAACGCACTAGGTCCCCTACAACCACAAACTCAGCACCTTTGGTTTGCTGAGAAGAAAAAAATTAACAACATCCATAACGATAGAACTGATTGTTTCATTTTTTGGGGGAAAATTTAAATTAATGAATTGCAAAATTAAGTAATAATTTGTTTAAATAAATAAATAAATAAATAAATAAAAGGCCCATTTTAGCCACTCCTCAAATTTATACCCACAATTCTTTGGCCATCGGTGTGAAAGAGAAAGTGTCGAAAAGGATGTCGGATAAGTATATAAGCTCAAGCTAAATTTTATTTAGAATTAGTGGAAGTCCAAGTTAACACAAAGAGATCACATGTAGAGATATGAAGTGTTCTGAGAGGTGAGGGATTCCAGAAAAAGCATACTGTTTTTTTGTTTATCACCAGCATAAGATTTTATCAGGATTGTCAAAGAATAAAAATGATATGATGTGGATAGAAAAAACATTTATGTAGATGTGATGGATATGACACTAGACATGTGTATAAGAAAGCAAATGTGTTAGCAAAATAAAATAAATTGTAAAAAGAAAAAAGTGTACAATATATGTATTCATAAAGGTGGAAGTGAGGATAATTTCACAAGAGTTAAAAGACTGAGCATGTGGTGTAAACTGTACAATATGCTTTTAAGGCTATTGTAAAAGACATAAAGAATAAATGAATTTGAAATACAATAAAGCACATTTTCAAGAAAAAAAAACAAGACAAGATGACAAGAGAAAAAAATTGGATGACGAAGATGGTGTAGACCTTAAACCAAAATAGAGAGAGAAGTTCTGATTTAAAAAAATATACCACAAATGGTACATAAAGGTTTGCCGTTGTTGCAGAAGTGTTCAGAAAACAGTAAATAACAATGTCTTTAATAGGTCTAATGAAAATAAACTCAAGCTTAAAAGACTCAAATGAAGGCTAAGCCTATCATGAAACAATAATTTGCATATTCTTGAAATATAGGCAATCTGGAAAACCGCTTAAACATGTTGTGCAAGATAAATGAAGAGAACGAGAATGACAATTAAAAGTGTTTCAAGAAATTGATGAAAATTATGGAAAATTATAAATGAATATGTTCATGAGGGAGAGTCCAAGGGGAAAAAAATTGCTCAGAAAATATAAACAAGTGTGGAGACCTGGACAATGCAGTGATTAAATGGGAATAAAATTAATTTAATGTTAAGTAAGAAGCTTGGAATACAATAAATATTTAGTGATATATGTAAGTGAATATCTCATATTTTAACACTGAATGAATACTCAAGCTTTTTATAAAGATTTATAAATAAATTGAACTCAAATAAGAATTCTCACACCGGCACACTGACCTCAGCCAGGATGTAGGTACAGTCACCATGGAAGTTGTATGTTTTTCCATCAAACGTTGTGATGTGAGAGCCACCCTCCACAGAGCATGTACCAGGGCAATCTTTCTGTATGCAGCTCCACTGGTTAGAGGTACACGTGCTAAACACGAGAAAATATTTAAAAAAATCAAATGATCAAAACTCATGAAACACCAGTGTACACAAATCCGCATTAAAACCCTTGCATGCTGTGGTCTATTTTATAAAGATTGCATCTATATCTTTTACAGATACTACAGATAGTATTAACGGTACTGTTTATTTTCAAATCCCCTTATCCAGTTTTATCTGTGTTATAATACTTTCTTTTTCAGCCCTTCTAAACAGAGCATCTAAAAGTGACCTGAACATCAAGTTCTCAATATTAATTAGATTTTTTGAGTGAAGGCTAACACATCTTTTGCTTCCTCCAAGACACATAAAGGCATTGAATCCTCCTCACCATTCTTTACAGTTGCTGCTAAAGTTCTGACCAGTCTGATAGATTTTGCCATTTTGAATGCAGGAGCAATGATCCTGTGCAATGCACCCTTGACCAGTCAGATCATCCAGGACCAAACCTGTAATATTTTTCATTAGTTTTTTGTAGTTGAAATTACCAAAAGGCTGCAAGAAAAATACTTGACTTATTTACATATATTAGCAGGGAAGTGAATGTAGTTTGATACCTGGAGGGCAGAAACAGCCATCGATACAGTGTTCCGCACAAACTTGTCCTCGGTCAGGATTTGAGCAGGTATTAATGCAAGGGTTCCCACACTCCTTATGCACCATGTTTGGATAAGGGCATGCTTTGGCTGTAAAACAAAAGCAAATCAGATTTACTTCAAAATAACTGCAATATATTGTGTCCCAATGGTTCAATTTCAAATTCTATAGCAGTACATCAGCATGTAGTGTAATTTTTTTAATTCCACATACGGCAGAACTGCTCCGTCCTCCACTGGCTCGGCTTTCCTCCAGCATGCACACACTGGCGTGAAAACTCAGAGATGGTGCTGCACAGGCAGAAGTTGGTGGAGTTGATGCTGCACTGGCACATGTCCGATTCACAGGCTTTGATGAAGTAGTCGAGGGAGACAAGGTTTTCACAGTCACTGAAAGCTGGACCTGAGAACAACTGCTCACACACTGACGTCTGTCAAGGAAACAAAATATATGTTCTTACAGTTATGCAGGTAATTAAATAACAATTCATTATTATACTAAGAAGAAGAAAAAAAATCACAAACTTTAATCTAATAATAATAAGAAAAGAAGAAGAAGAAGAAGAAGAAGAAGAAGAAGAAGAAGAAGAAGAAGAAGATTAAGAAAATGATTTTAGCTTTTACCAGTCTCATGCAGGTGTCCACTGAAGGAGGTGGTGATTCACTGCAGCTCTCCGTCGGAGCGTCCATCTTTGAAAATTGGGCGTAGTCTGATGGTGAGATCTCAACCCCTTTTATGTCATAAAGAAAAACACAACACAGTTACTTTAGGTAATATTTTTTACATTTTAATATTCAATCACTGCTGCATAATAACATTAAAGGATGTCCTAAAAATAAATATACATTAAACACAGTACAAAAGCATAATAAATTGTCCACCAAACTAAAACGCAAAACCAACCATTTTTGATGAACTCATTGTAGAGCTGAACTCCATTGAAATCACCGCAAAGTCCGCAAGTCTGATTTTTGTATTTGTTGTCCAATTCCACCTGTGAACAAGGGCAGAATTTTGGGTGATTAAATGATGAATCTGACTCAAGGAAAAGTGTTGGACCCTACCAACTCATTACTTGTTTACATAGTATATATATATATATATATATATATATATATATATATATATATATATATATATATATATATATATAATTTTTTTTTTTTTTTTTTTTTTTTGGAGTAACCGTATATTTACTAAACACTCACCATGAAAGCATCATTTCCATTCCACATGGCCACAAGTCCCAGCTTGGCAGTGACTTTAATGTAAGTGGGATTTTCCTCAATGAGGACACCAGAATGGCTGTAAGGCAAAGTGACCCTGTGGGGAGGGGGGGAATACATTTTCATTAAGCATTATTTCATTATTTCTACTAATACAACTGTTAAACGTCTTTTATTTGTTTTTAGGTCACTCACTGGTGTCCATCTACACTGATGGAGCCTTTGGAAAGTTCCACTACTGTGCCATCAAGCTTCATGGTGATCTTGCTGATCAGGGGCTCGCCATTGATGACCTGTCGCCTCAGCTGAATGTTGAAGTCTTCATAGCTGCTTGAGCACTGTGATGTCAGGATGTAGTTACAGGTGGAATGGAGCTGGAAAAAGTCTCCATCGTAGGTTTTAAAATTAAAATTGCCCCAGGTGCTGCAGACTCGTTCGTTATGAGCCGGACTCAGACCTGTTGTGTAGAAGCACAAGAGAAATCTGATCCTAATGTACTTAAGTACTTAAGAAAGAATACCAATCCAGTCTGCCAGTATTTAATTAGAAATTAATGCTTTACATATCCAAATACATCCAAAATCAAATTTAATCACTAACAAAGCAAGACATGGCAAACAGAAAATCAACTAGACCCATACACACAGGCTTGCTCTAATGGATTATATTTTGATAAAAGTAAAATAATAAATACCCCAGCAAGAGAAATATGTGTATAGTCACACATATATTTAGAAATAAAGTCACACTTATCTGATATTTTCTGCTATAAGATTGCATAAAATACATAAAATATATCCATATTAGTAATCCTGATTGAAATCCTTATTAATCCTACAATATATGTGGACACACATACTATCTGCACACTTTATTAGTCTTGTTGGCAGATTTCTATTTGGCAGATTTTGCCTGTCTTTAAAGTTATCTATATTTTTTGAAGGAGCAAAATTATCTGTCTATAGAACCGCTTCAATTTTGAAGCTATAAACTACCAAACATATCTCGAAGGTTTAATCATTTTCTGTATCTTTTGCTGTAATCATACAACAGGAAAAACCAATATAATGACACTATATTCAAGTATTGAATACAATTCAATATTTTTGCTTGATATTTTTAACATATATCATTTTTTGTGTTCTTTGACAGTGTTGTTGTTCTTCTGTTAAAATTAGATTCATTCTATTTTATCAAAGGCTAATTATACAAATTTTGTGTCATATCATACTAAATTCTTTTGTCCCCTCCCTTCCACTTTCCCTAAAAGTTCTATATTTTGTTCTCATTAACCTGTTGCTATGTTTTATGTCATATATTTTAAGATGCATGTATTTCTTCTCTTGGGTTTGCTATATCTTAAGAATGCATCTTTACTCTAAGACTGGAAATTTATCTTTGATATGAATTTGAAGTGCATAGCTATATACAGTATTAGCTTAGCTGAATGTTGGCTTGAATTTTCTCTACTCCTATCCAAAATCAATTTATTTAAAAAAGAAAGCAACAATCATCTGCACAAGTTAAAGATTTATACCAAAGTTATTGAACATGCACACCTGAAAATATACCAGTTTCAGCAAGGCATATCTTTGTAAAACAATATCTACAGTATAACTGTGTGATACAGCTGTGTGACTCACCAGAGATGGTCTTGGTCAGTAGTGGAACGTTAACTGGTCCATCTGCTGTTGAAAAGAAGGAAGAGTCATTGTGATGGTCATATATTCAGGTATATACTTTAAATAATGATCATTTTTAATTATTGATTCATTATATTTTCCTTTTTTTTTGCTGTAGATCATTTTTTTTTGCTGTATACCTGTAGCCATATTGCATCAGTGAAAGTTTTATAATAACATTAATGTAACATTTATTTAAAATATAATGGAATCATTATGATGAAGTACAATCATTTATTGATAGAAATAATTCACCAAGCCCACAATACGTGGGTTCTCATGTGTGTGTGTGTGTGTGTGTGTGTGTGTGTGTGTGTGTGTGTGTGTGTGTGTGCATAATGGGGCAAATAGTAGTTGTGGGTCATTTTGCAGAACATAGAGAATGGAAATAAAATTACAGTTTTATCATACCTGATTGAGTGGAGCTTATTCCAATAACGAGTATGATCCAGCTTATAGTCCATTTTGGACTGTCTCTGTCCTTCCCCATGGCTGGTTTGTGGATACCCTGAAGGCCCACAGACGTTTGTGAGAGACCTTTATACATTACCTTTAGCTTATATACCACCTGCTATTGTGTGACTGCCAAGGAGGGGCCAAGGCCTGGCCCTTTCTCAACATTATACTGGCCAACCAGCTCCTTACTAAATCACAATCTCTCTCACATTCAGCCTTATGGATTATGGGTGCTTTTTACTCCAGTATAATTTTTCACTTAAAAATAAAAAACATAAAACAATGTTTTATAATTCCTTTCCATGAAGTAAATTTCCATAAGCATGCTTATTTTCTAAACAAAGTCATAAAAGTCAATAGTTCGATGTGTTTTTGATCAAATTGTGTCTCAGATAATGGTCATAATTTTTCATTTCTTTTACTTGTTTGATGAATATTCACATTTTGCACATTCATAGGGTTCCATGACTATTTTGCTGTATTTGATTAATTTATCTTGACTCATAAGCTACACTCATGCCTTTGCGGGCGTGGACCAGTGTACCATAGATAAAATATCGATCATGCTCTTTCACCTCCCAATGATGCTTTTGTCTTTCTTATCAATCTTATCTATAATGAGCAAAATGACACAAATGGAAAGTGAACAAAACGCAACATTCCTATGTCAAATACAAGGAATGTTTCTTATCAGCTTGCTGTCACGGCAGTAATATACAAGCTTTCAATTAGACGGCTCCACCAACAAATGGCAACAGCACAACTTCTGTCAGTGCCACAAGCATCATCACTTACAGTCCAACTGCTGATATGTATTCCACTTTGGATTGATTCTGTTGCACTTTTTAAAATCACATTAAATGCATGCCATTTATTTAATAATAATATAAATAAATAATATCTTTATTTGTAAAAAAATAAAATATATATATACATATGGATGAGAGAGAGAGAGAGAGAGAGAGAGAGAGAGAGAGAGAGAGAGAGAGAGAGAGAGAGAGAGAGAGAGAGAGAGAGGGAGAGAGAGAGATAGATTGAGAGAGAGAGAGATTGAGAGAGAGACTGAGAGAGAGATTGAGAGAGAGAGAGTAACAATGCGTTGATTTTATTTACAGAATTATTTGATTCCTTGTTCCAGAGTGATTTAAAGATCCGAAACAAAGACAGTGATATGGCTGACAAAGTCAATATTAAGGGTTGAGGGAAACATACTTCACAAAGTGAAGGTGTACTAATGGTACTTATATGGGTGTTCAGCTGTTTGAGCCCAAATGTTCAATCAATAGTAAAGTAAACGTAAATGAAAATCTATGATTGTTGTCAGGTACAGTACTTGGTGGCCTTGTTAGTATGCTGTGCTGTAGTTTGAAGCACTTACATGACAAAAATATAACCCTGGCTTATAGGACAAAAAAACCTGTTCATAAATGTAATTTTAATAAAAACTTTCTTTCAGCTTCTCCCATTAGGGGTCGCCACAGCGGACCATCCGCATGTTTGATTTGGCACATGTTTTTACGCTGGATGCCCTTCCTAACGCAACCCTCCCAATTTATCCAGGCTTGGGACCGGCACTAAGGCAACCCTAATAGCTGGGGTTGGTTCCCTGACCGGTAATCGAACCCGGGCCGCAGCGGTGAGAGCGCCGCATCCTAACCACTAGACCACCAGGGAAAATGTAATTTTAATTAAAGCTAACTATTTGTTGGGGGATTTTTTCCATCAATGATTGGCTCTAGTAGTATGCTCACTCCAGCTTCTGGTTTAAATCTGTATATGAAAACAGATACACATGTTTGGAGTGCTAAATAAATTCAGATCCTACAGATAATGACAGTTAGTTAGTTACACCCCTGTATTCTACACAGTAGTTTGTTGTTTATAACTGTAAGCTTGTTATTGATGAGCGAGCCAGTGGCAAGGAAAAACTCCCTGAAATGGCATGAGGAAGAAACCTCTAGAGCAGGGGTGTCAAACTCAAATTCACAGTGGGCCAAAATTAAAAACTGGGACCAAGTCACTGGCCAAACTCAATATTTATTGAAAAATTGACTGCAATTGTGCATGTTTTCCATTTCTCCAGATGTGTAATGTTGAACCTTTTCATATGGAAACAAACTTTAGATTTGCATAAACATTAAATCTGGAACAACCAAAGCTTGATATTATAAACACATGAGAAATAAAATTTGAAATAAAACACAAATCAGTGGTATTTGTTTCTTATTATGTCTCTATCTGTAGAATTACAAATTCCTTTATAATGTAAATCTTTTTTTCACAGGCCAACAACAAAACCAAAAATAATAATAATTTCCTTCAATTAAAAAAGCAATCTTTCAACCATTAACAGTTCATGCCTTGGAGTAGAAAAAGTGCATAAAGACAACATTCATTCAAGCTCAGTTTGCTACACCCTGATTTACTCTGACTGGTTGAAGTCAGATACCTGCATCTCTACTTAGATACAAGTGCATCATGTCTGGTTTTAGGCTCTGAGCTGAGGAAATCCTCAGGATTGAGTGAAGTTGTTCATCAGTGATACTCCCGAGTGGTGTTTTGTTCATCTTCATTAAAGAGAACAGTTACTCACATAGATATGAGATGCTGAACATAGAGAGCGTTTGAGCAGCTTGGGCACAGAGTTGGAGCAGTGTGTCAGGGAGGAAACATGGAAACTGTGCAGCACACACAGGGTCGTACTTTGACTCGAGCTTGTCTCTACACTGGAGTTCAATCAGCTCCATTTGGAGGTTGGTTGGTGCGCTTTACACGTCAACCACAAACTATTACTGAGCAGTTCAAATCTGCATTTCTGGGATTCAAAGTCGGTAAATCTCCGGGTAAATTCAGCGCTGAGTACGCTGAGTTTTTCAGCGGTCTCGACTGATGCGCCAACGCACTAAAAAGCATTCTGGGATTTGTAGTATTAGCGATGTATGCGCTATATACCGGCGGGCCAGCTCTAATACACATTTGATATGATCTCGCGGGCCAAATATAATTACACTGAGTTTGACACCCCTGCTCTAGAGGAACCAGACTCGAAAAGAAACCCATTCTCATCTGGGTAACACTTAATGTCCATCCAATGTGCATTCAGTATTCAACATCCCACCTGCCCGAATTCCACCACCACCTATGTAAGTTTAATTTGCTTTAATTTGCCATTTCATTTGCTGTTTTTGGTACAAGTTGCTGTCCCGGGTGCTGCAAAGGCAACACTGTGGGATCACATTAAATTAAAAAAATTTTTTATAAATTGAGTAGACCACACTGCTACACTTAATACTTTCAAACCATCTACATGAACTCAACCAAACACTCAAGAAAATTGTTCAGAGATTTTAGATACAGAATGTGCTTGCAATCTAAATTTATAATAAATTTTTGCATGTTGACATACAAAGAAACACTTTTCAAGGTGTGGCATCCAAATGCTGTACATAAAAAATGTTTTTCCTATCAATGACACACCCTGGTGCATAAGTGTTACTGTGATATGAGTCAAAAACAAGCAAACAATTAAAGTCAAATTAAAACACAACACAGCTTCTATGTTTGTAAAAATGCAAAAGGCATCTTATAGAACCTAGAACAAACTTTAAATTAGCAGCCAATGACACGTATGCTAATAAATAATAAGCCTGCTCTAGACCCTAAATGAGCTATACTATTTGCCACAAATTTGATACTATTATAGCCTGTTGATAATAACACCTTTTGAATGATGATCTTCAAGTTTGGGTGTTTGGGTGTGTATTCGTTACAATCTGCAATTAGTGACAAAGAACACACCTTGATGCATATAGTATATGTGGATGTGGTATGAGTCAAACAAACTGATAATGCAGAGATTAAAACATTAAAGCCTGTACCCAGCTACTGAAAGAAATACTTATTTTAGATGATAGAGTAAATGTTTGGGCAAAAATATAATTTACATGTGAATATATTTACACAACAACATTTATATGTAAGTGTATGCATTTTACCAAATGTGTGCCATTTCCAGATATTATATGTATTAATATATTATATGAAATATATGTATAATACACCAACCAGGCATAACATTATGACATTATAACATTATGACCAGTGATCTGAATAACACTGATTATCTCTTAATCATGGCATATGTTAGTGTGTGGAATATATCATGCAACATGTACACATTATGTCCTCAACATTACTGTTAGAAGCAGGAACAATGGGCAAGCATAAGGATCTGAGCGAGTATGACAAGGGCCAAATTGTGATGGCTAGGTCAGACTGGGTCAGAGCATCTTTAAAACTGCAGCTCTTGTGGGTTGTTCGTGGTCTGCAGTAGTCAGTATCTATCAAAAGTGGTCCAAGGAAGGAACAGTGGGTGGCCAAGACTCATTGATGCAAGTGGGGAGTGAAGGCTGGCCCGTATGGTCTGATCCAACAGACGAGCTCCTGTATCTCAAATTGCTGAAGATGTTAAGTCTGTTAACGCTTGATGGACGGGGACTGTTTTGCCAGCAAAAGGGAGACCAACATAATATTAGGCAAATTATGATAATGTTATGCCTGATTGGTGGCCATAAAGTTATGCCTGGTTGGTATATATATTTAAGTAAACTATCCAGCATATTAACCTTACTGCAAATTTAAAATACATATTTTAAACATTGATTAAAAACAACTAAAATAGCCAAATTCTCAAATCTATCCTTTTGCTTTGCTTTGCTTTGCAAAGCTTTTTGCTTTGTGTGACTCCATATGCCATCTATACCTTAAATATCTTAATAACATATTTAAAATACACATTTTAGTCATCTAGAGTCCATATTAACATATGTAGCTCACTTCACACGCCACATGTTCAACTGAATACCTCATCATCTGGATCTCCTGAAGGCAATAGGAAGACCAATAAAAAGGAAAAACTGTGCCTCTTCGAACTTTCATATCGATTACATATTTGTTTTCAGTGTGAATTGGTTTATTTAAAATTAGACATATCAAGCTTTCTATTTGTATATTTACTATCTGTAAGGGGAAGTATTCACTAAGATTCAGGTTGTTTTATTTATGTGTCTGTAAAGCAAGACCTTTACAGATTCAAATGATGTATTGCTGTTATCTGTAAAAGACTGAGTAATGTAGGTTTGTTTCAGTGTTATGGGGAACTATTGCTACAAAACACGCCAGCACGTTTGTCAACCCCAGAGGGTTAATTGTGTGCATCATGGTGGATTTTGGTGCTGTTTTAGTAAAATTAATGTTTACTCATTTAAAATGAATTTTATATATATATATATATATATATATATATATATATATATATATATATATATATATATATATATATATATATATATATATATATATATATATATATATATATATATATATATATATATATACACTGGCGATCAAAATTAGAGAACAATTTATAAACAATTGAACAATTCTGAAATAATCTCATCTTCACTGCTCAACAGTTGAAGGAGTTTTTGTCCTGTCTATACCATGACCCAGAACACCTTTTCCACAAAATAACTAAGGCATTTAAAAAAACCATTATTTTACAGAAAACACACTGATCAAAATTAGAGAACACTTTCAGATACCTCCCAGTTATTGGTGTTAATCTGGCACTTGGTGCTAATTTCCTTGATTATCTGTCAACCCCTATTTAACTGACAGCCTAACTTCCAGTTTCACTGACTCTGCAAGATGGTGGGCCGTTCTAAAGTGACTGAAAGCCTCCGGCAGCAGGTTGATGAAGGTCCAGATGAAGGCCAAAGGGATGACCCTATCAGCCATAGCAAGACAAATTGGTCGTTCCAAATCTGTGATTTCAAGAATATTGACTCTTTACAACATCACAAACTCATTCAAGTCCGCCAAGAAGGCTGGTCGTCCACGGAAGACAAATACAAGAGAGGACAGGATACTGCGGAGGATCTCAAAGGGCAATCGTTTCCACACTGCAGCTGGAATTGCTCACCAGTTCAGCGTTGAACAGGGTAAGAATCTGTCTCGTCATACATTGTCTCGACGTTTAAGAGCATTTAGACAGAAAGCCCACTCTGCAGTGACCAAACCTCTCATTAGCAGAAAGAATCAAAAGGCTAGACTAAGCTTTGCTGAGGAGCATGTTGTGTGGACAGAGGAGAACTGGTCCAAAGTTCACTTTAGTGATGAAAGCAAGTTTAATTTATTTGGATCCGAAGGGAAACATATTGTTCAGCGACAAACTGGAGAAAGACTGAACCCAAAGTGTGTAAAGAAGTCAGTGAAAAGTGGAGGAGGAAGTGTCGTGGTTTGGGACATGTTTTCTGCAGCATGAGTTGGGCCTCTTATACAGCTACATGGCAGAGTGAATGCAAATGTTTATTAGAACCTTCTTCAACAACATATGGTTCCTTCCCTGCGTTCATCACCCAATCAGCCCGCAGTGTTCATGCAGGACAATGCTCCATGTCACACAGCAAAACGGGTAAAGCAGTTCCTTGAAACTGAAAACATTGAAATAATGACATGGCCTGCCTAGAGTCCTGATCTCAACCCAATAGAGAACCTCTGGAAAATCCTTGGTGACAAAGTTATAGCCAAGAAACCCACTACAGTCACCGAACTGTGGAGGAGACTGGAAGAAGAGTGGACCAAAATCACACCAGAGCAGTGTAAGAGACTAGCGCTGTCCTGTTGCCGCAGATGTGCTGAAGTCATTCAGAGCAGAGGCCTGTACACTTCCTACTAATTGCTGACTGTTGTAACCTTTAGAAAATTTTGTTGTAATCTTTTTCCATGCTACAGTCATTGTTGTCCTCTAATTTTGATCAGTGTGTTTTCTGCAAAATAATGTTGTTGTTTTTTTGCCTTAGTTATTTTGTGGAAAAGGTTTTCTGGGTGCATGGTATAGACAGGCAAAAACTCCTTCAACTGTTGAGCAGTGAAGATGACATTATTTCAGAATTGTTCAATTGTTTATAAATTGTTCTCTAATTTTGATCGCCAGTGTATGTGCCAGTGTATACTGGCTTTCATGTTCTGTCTTTTTGTTTGTGTGACAACACGCCGCCTATGCCATAAAATGATGCATCTCCAGCAGCCTTTGTCTCCCTGTCTGGGGAATAAGCGGCCAGCACTTTTGGTGAACTCAATTCCTGTCTTTATCTGTGATATGCATGTCTCTGTGGCTCATCCCAGAGCCATTCATTTCTCTGTTTAAGCAGTTCCTTAAGCAACTTCTACGTATCTGGAAAAATAGTCCACAATGAACAGGTATGTTTTCTTCTTCCATTCGAACAGATCCATTCCGATTCTCTGCCGGAAGTGAAGAACGTGAGAGTGGTTTGCAGTGAACTATTTCGTGGTAATTGCACGTGTGGCACTGGAAGAATGTGTGATGAAATAGCTGGCCATCAGACAGAGTGTTGTGCTCTAGCATGGCACTTTGTTATCCCCTGGTGTCTGTCATGTATTCGTTTCAGGATGTCGCTCTGCAGTGTCTCTGGAATGACAAGTCTGCAGAATAGCACTGACCTTGTTTGGATCCACCTCCAACCCTTTTGTTGTGATTTTGTGTCCAACGAAAAGCATTTCAGTCTTCGCAAACTCACATTTTTCATTTAGTGTCCCACTGCTTGTAGTTTTGTCAATACTTTGTTCAGATGCTGGTCATGTTCAAATTTCTCTCACCCAAAGTCTAGGATGTCATCTGCATGACATATGATGACAATGAAATCCTCCAGCAGCTGTGACATTCACCTTTGAAAGTGTTCCGGTTCCGATGCAATGCCAAATGGAAGTTTATTGAAAAAATATCTCCCAAATGGAGTAATAAATGTGTTGAGAGGTCTTGATTCTTCTGTAAGGGGAATCTGCCAAAAGCCTGATCTTGCATCCAGTTTTGTAAATACTGTAGCATCTGACAACATGGCTAAAGACTGATCAACCGCTTGAGAATGTGGCGCTCTCTCTTGACCCATTTGTTTAGATTTGTCAAGTCCACACATATACGTATTTTTCCATTTGCTTTAGGAACGATGACAATTATTCCTGCGCACTATTCTGTGCGGCTGCTCAACTTTAAGATTACACCCATTGTCTCCATTCTGTCAAGTTCTTCTTTCACTTTCATTCTGAGTGGTATAAGAACTGTACGGGGTGTTAATAATGCGTATGGTATCGCCCCTGTCTGCAGCTCCATATGATAAGGGGCTTTCAGCAATCCTAGGCCACTGAACACTGATGGAAATGCTCTAATGTAGTCGCAGCATGTTGTGTGACTGTTTCCATTCTGTGAATGAGATTTAAGGCCTCAATAGCGGGAAGACCGAGAAGAGATTTTGTGAGTTTGTTTACAACATACATTCCTAAATGCTGCTTTGACCTTTAGCACTCAGCATGCACTGGAAACATCCTTTAACATCCAGAACGTTGTGCCCTGGGCCATACAGTAATTTTGGTGCTGTTTTCAGCTCACCAAAATGATTTGCTTTGAAGATGCCCTCTGGAATTGCAGACACAGCTGCTCCTGTGTCGAGTTCAAAATGGACAGGAGTTCCATTCACAGTGACACTCTCGTTCCTGTCTCTTATACTGGACCGTTTTATTGCTTGAAGCATTACTTCTGATTGTATCCATATTCAAACTGTGAGTGACTGGTGTGTCTGTTCCGTGTAATACTGCTTGTTGTTTCTTGTATTAATTGTATTAATTGTATTAATGTGTGCAGAGCGCTACAGACGTGTTTTGCCAGTCGAACTTGGCTGTAACAGTTTCGTTCTGACCAACCAATCAGAGGATGAAAAAATGCTGACGCTTTTCTGGGCCCGCTATCTTAAAATCTGATTGGTTAAAAAAAACAGACCCATTGCTAATTTGCTCCAATTTTAAAAAGGCCAGCAGAACAGAGTTTGAAGGGCCTGGGAAAATTAAATTGACATGGCATAACATCCACATACACGTACTGGAAGCAGTGCAGCCAAGAGATATGCTACAAAATGAAGAGAATAAACTGTTGGGAATAAATTGATGCAATTTCATGGAACAAATATTAGAATTTAGGTTGTAAATGTAGTTCAGTGCTTCTGATATTGTTTAGGCCAGCAGAGAAGGCTTTGTTGGCCCTGACTGCCCACCACTGAAGTGACCATAACCTGCTATAGGCTCCATCACCTGGGGATAAGACCAGAGCATAATACTGCACTGTACACTGACTTTGCTTATTTACACACTTTTACAATGTTATTCTTGGTAATCTCTGTATTTTCTTAGGTTTTACCTTTGAAAATCTATGCTTGCCTAGTTGTGTGCTGCTGTAGCCCCTAAAGGACTAGCTAACATCATGTGTCTTAAGATCTCCTTTAGTCTCCTATAAGCAGCTCTTTGTGGGTGACTTGACTGATGTAAACCTGTTAGAAATGGGAGTAGCTAGTAGAAACCCCTGTGCATGAAAAAAAAGATGTTGACAAACATTAGTAATATTTAAAGATACTTAGAATTTACCTGACACAAGACTTGTGTATGTATTTGTAACAGACAGAATTTTTGTTGTTTTATTAAGAATAGATAGAAAGATACTTAGATCCCTTGGCCACGAGTGTTGGATTTATTAACCGCCAAATCTTCAGAGGGAGAACGATTTATCATGAGCCCAAAACTCTCTTTTCAATTCCTTCAAAAAAATCCCGCAAAAAAGCAACGGGTGTTGTGGAAAGTATGAGTCAGGAGTTTCTTCTATTATTCTATTATTTCTCTCAAAATGTTCTGCTTGCTGTTGAACTGACGCTGAACTGTATGTTCGTGCTAAGTAGATACCACCAACCCCCAATGGTGGTTCTAGCTTAAATGATGCGTAACTTCCCAGCGTCTCCCCTATTGATTAATTTCATCTTTGAGAAGCTCCTCTCTGCTTCGTCTACCATCACTGGATGAGTAGAACATATTCTCAGAGCAGTTCACAAATTTGGATACATTTCTGAGAGCTCAATTCCATGTTTAAATATCACCCTGAATGCATTTATTGCACAATTAAATACACATCATTGTGCAAATTTATTAAACTCTTAGAACCAAGAACTCCTTGGCTAATTGTAGCCATAAGATACAGACAACATCTATATCCTTATAATATATCTTTTAAATTAGCATTTTAAGCTGCACTGTAGATTCTCCTTACTGAGTTCAGTTCAGGTCTTATTCAGTTTAATCATTTAATCACAGAAAACCTTTATGACATCACCTCATTTAAAGGTATTCAAATCAATAAGTTGATCAATAATCTATTTACATACTATAAATTATAACGGTATGCAAACTAAAAGAAATGTTGTTGCTTTATGTGTAAAACCATAGCAGGCAACACAGCATAACTTAAGTGATATACAGTTATTAGCCTATTTCATTAAATGCATAACCTCTCCTATCTGAATGTATTAGTGAAGAAACATCCGGCTGTGGGCGCACGCTCCGAGTCTCGACCAAGTTCATTAACCATATGATGTGATAATTGACACTGGCGTGCAAATGAACAGGGTAAAAAAAAAAGTTTTTTTTGTTGTGTGGACGCCCCGTGCCGCCCCTTGTCAAGTTGCCACTATGGGCGGCTTCCCATGTCGCCTATGTCTAACTCCGCCACTGCCAAGCAGCAAACAAAACAATCAAAACAGAGCGTGTGCTCTACCCTGGTTGGTGGCTTTATGTGTGCTTGGCCAGTTAAGTTTTTATCCACTCATAAATAAAAAGGAACAACTCATCTTGCAAAATATAGTTGAGTAAAAAGTACAATATATGACTTTGAAATGTAGTGGAGTTAAAGTAAAAGTTCCCCAAACGGAAAATACTTGAGTAAAGTACAGATACGTGAAAAACCTACTTGAGTACAGTAACGAATTACAAACTCGATTCCAAAAAAGTTGGGACACTGTACAAATTGTTAATAAAAAAGAAATGCAATCATTTACAAATCCTATAAACTTATATTTCTATTCACAATAGAATATAAATAACAAGTGAGACAATAAGTGAGACATTTTGAAATGTCATGCCAAATAATGGCTCATTTTGGATTTCATGAGAGCTACACATTCCATAAAAGTTAGGATAGGTAGCAATAAGAGGCCGGAAAAGTTAAATGTACATATGAGGAACAGCTGAAGGACCAATTTGCAACTTTCTGACTTTCTCAGAAAAAAATTGCAAAGAGTTTGAAGTTATCATCATCTACAGTGCATAATATCATCCAAAGATTTAGAGAATCTGGAACAATCTCTGTGCATAAGGGTTAAGGCCAGAAAACCATACTGGATGCCCGTGATCTTCGGGCCCCCTACAAACAATACTCCATAATAACAACGTGAAATGGCACTGCGTCACATACAGGAATGCTACTGTAATGGAAATCACAACATGGGCTCAGGAATACTTCCAGAAAACATTGTCGGTGAACACAATCCACCGTGCCATTCGTCGTTGCCAACTAAAAATCTATAGGAAAACTGTTCTGTGGTCAGATGAATCAAAATGTAAAGTTCTTTTTGGAAAACTGGGACGCCATGTCATCCGGACTAAAGAGGAACAGGACAACCCAAGTTGTTATCAGCGTTCAGTTCAGAAACCTGCATCTCTAATGGTATGGGGTTGCATGAGTGCGTGCGGCATGGGCAGCTTACACATCTGGAAAGGCACCATCAATGCTGAAAGGTATATCCAAGTTCTAGAACAACATATGATCCCATCCAGACGTCATCTCTTTCAGGGAAACCTTGCATTTTCCAACATGACAATGCCAAACCACATACTGCATCAATTACAACATCATGGCTGCGTAGAAGAAGGGTCCAGGTACTGAAATGGCCAGCATGCAGTCCAGATCTTTCACCCATAGAAAACATTTGCCGCATCATAAAGAGAAAGATGCGGGGATGCCACACAGTGGTAAACATGGCCTTGTCCCAACTTTTTTGAGATGTGTTGATGCCATGAAATTTAAAATCAACTTATTTTTCCCTTGAAATGATACATTTTCTTAGTTTTAACATTTGATATGTCATCTATGTTGTATTCTGAATAAAATATTGAAATTTGAAACTTCCACATCATTGCATTCTGTTTTTATTCACAATTTGTACAGTGTCCCAACTTTTTTGGAATCGGGTTTGTACATTTACTTCGTTACTGTCCACCACTGCTATTATATATCTAAAAGATTGCCTTTTTCATATATCTGCCTAACAACCCTATTTGAGTCCAGTGACTTATCAAGTGACCTGTACTTGGCACTTCCTGGATCCACATTACTTTATGTATACATTGGGCCAGTGGATTATTTCCATTACTTTACAATGGTTAATGAAATAAATTCAAACAAATGTCACACCTTCAGACTTTCCAATTTGAACTTGAATCTCCAGTGTTTAAAATAAGCGAACTAAAATTTGCTCACATGAAGAAACAGTTTACTTATGTATATGTACTTACTTTTACTAACATTACTTTTCTGTATATACAATTATCCCTGTTCTATTTTAGACTGCTCAGTCATTAATAGGTAACAATTACACTTACATATTCACTAACATACTGTGCACTGTATTTGCATACAGTTTGTGGTGGACTATCCCTTGTGTACTCTGTTCTTTGTTTTATTTAAATGTCAATATTTACTTAATTGTTTAACATGTATACAGCACAAATAGTAGAAATTCTGCCATGCAAAGAAACTAAAATGCTGATTGATGACTGAATGCATTTGATATATATAGGGTTTGTTATTACTTTTTTATTATTTGTGTATGAAAATGGTTGGTTTTAAGTAAAGCACTGGAGAATTTTCCAGTTAAATGAGTAGACTATCAGCTTTGTTGCACACATAACTCATATTTTTGATTGGAATATTATTGTTGCTCTAGGTAAACATTGTATTGAGGTTTTCAGCAAACACGCCTGAGTACACATGCTCACCCAATATTGAGTACACACTCTTTCCAGGGCTTGCCATCTTCAACTTTGCTAATTGTTCAGTTTCAAAGCAGCAGTGTTTTGTTTGGGCGTAAATGCCTTGAAAAGCAATGCTATGATAAAACTAGATAAAACAACAAAAAAGTATTCTGACCACAAGGGCACGATATTAGGTGTTAGTCAGCATGCAGGGATGCCCTGATTAAGGTTTTACACTTTTGATAAGATACCGATATCAGACGATTGTGCGTCAGCTGAAACCTCATTCTGACTTTGACGTTCTGATCACATTACAGTATAAGGGCGTGTTGAATTAAATGGTAAGCGGAAATGGCTGATTGTGTCCATGTATAGTCTTTTTTTCTTACTTGCTGCACTAAAAAATTCAGTGTGCCAAAACAGGGCGTTGAAGAATAAATATTTAATTCGTCCAAATATTTGCAGTGAACACAGGTCAGTGCCTCCAAATTCAATAGGAGGAGACCAAATAGAAATTTTCCAAGTGCACAGCTGATCCTTATAATAGCATGATGTTAAAGATGCCATTTATGCTTTTATCTTGGAATGCTTTAGAGAATTTATTTAAGGAATCTACAGCATTGCGACAGTGGGGATAATAGAAACTATACAGTGCAAACTTGATAAGAAATACTCTGGGAAGTAAAATGTAAGATTTACATTTACAGCATTTTGCAGATGCCTTTATCCAAAGCAGAGGTAGCAAAAGTTAACACATCCTTCGCTTAAGTAGAAGTACAGATATTCATGTTTTAAAACACTCCGGTAAAAGTTGAAGTATTGCCTACACTTTTCTTACTCAAGTTTAAATAAAGATAAATAATATAAATAAAGTTTGGGCTCTGAAATGTACTTAAGTAAAGAGTAGCCATTATTACTACCTGTTTTAGTGTCATGCTGGTAACTGGACCTCACATCATATTAATAGGGCTGTCAATTGATTAAAAATATTTAATCGCGATTAAGCGACTGATTGTCATCAGTTAACTCACCATTAATCGCAACTTATTGAAATTTAAATACATTTTACATCTGTTCTAAATGTACAGTAATTTTTTAATGCTTAAAACAACATGGGCATGGAGAAATATGGATGCTTTATGCAAATGTATGTGAAACCAAACTTAACAAAGAGCATGAAGAAAAAATATTCTTTTAAATATTTGTAATTAATTATGGTGCTTTAAATTACGTAAATCATCAAGACACCAAATGGAACCTTTGCTGTTTCCACACGGATGGTTAATGAGGTGATACCGGGAAAAACGTACCTCTTTTAACTTACATACGGATTACACAATCAGAGAATATTTGTTTTCGATGCGAATTGGTTTATTTAAAAGTATTATTATTATGTTTATGAGGCGAATATTAACTGAAATCCGGGTTGTTTTATTTCTGTGTGTTTTCTGTGCAGAGCATGCACCCTTTATCTTTTCTTGCTGTTATCTGTACGATCCAAAAATACAGAGTAATTTAAGCTCGTTTCGAAAAGGGAAAATTGCCACAAAACGCCCGGAGGGTTAATTGTCTGCATCATTAAGGATTTCGGTGCTGATTTGAGACTTGCTGCATCAGTAAAACAAATGTTTACTGATTAAATTTTTTTTTTTTGGTGAAGTTTATTTATTTGTTTATATCCGAGTAAAGAAATGATGCCATTAATAAACATGAATTCACCATATAGAACACAAGCAGAGAAAAATAATGATGATGATCAGGTGATCAGGAATGTCACTGTTTTCAGTCAAGTTTACATCGTTGACTCCCTCTTCATCTACGCTACCCCATACTTTTTGTTGCCTTCTGCCTCGCTCATTGTTGGCTTCGTAAACTAGTCTACATCTGTGGTGTGTGAGAGACAGGAAATTATACACAAGTGGAACATTGAAAAAGCCACATAATGACAGGAAATAGGTTAATGAGCTGAAAAGGTACGCAGTTAGAAGAAAATATATTGATCATGATTGATCAATTGATTCAAACTAAAGCACCAAGCCTGGTTTGCAAATGTATGAAGTAGAAAGTACAGATATTTGTGTAAAAATGTAATGAGTAAAAGTAAAAAGTTCAGGGAAAAACATTGTAAAGTAATGATACCAAAAAATCTACTTAAGTACAGTAACGATGTATTTGTACTTCATTATTTCCCACCTCTGATCCAGTGTTACTTACAATTATATAATTTTCACAACTGAGTATGTGATGGTTTAAGGGCTTTGCTCAAGGGCTCAGCAGTTATTTTAATGGAGCTAGGACGTGAACTTACAACCTTCTCATCAGAATTCCAACATCCTAACCACTGCATTACCTCTAATTAAATTTAAAATATTAGATTTATAGAAATATTACATTTAAATATCTAATGAAATGATTAAATATTCTTTTGTATAAATACCTCAATTGCAGGGCATTGCATTTTATATTATAATTTGCTATAAACTTTTACTATTATCATTATTATTATTATTTAGTTCTTTATATAGCAGGTTTATTGTACAATTCATCAGTCAAAAGAAATGTGGACTTATTCTGAGGATTGTCAGCAAAGCAGAGACACGGAATGAAGTTAGAGCAGATAAACCTGAATGATGTGATAATAACAAAACACGATAGTTACTCAATAATCAGATTTTTAGCTTTACAATATTGAATTCGCTGTGCTTTAAATGCACCTTAAGAAATAGCCTCAGTGACTGATTTTGCCAGCTACTTTACTGTGCTTTTACAGTCTCTACTAATTACCATTTACGGTATAGCACTGTATTACCAAAAACTGAATGTTATTGTAATTTTATGTAATTGTGCAACATTAATCTGTGTTATTTAATGAATAAATGAATTTTCACTGGGGTATAGTGTTATTGGTGCATTTTTTTTATTTTGTTAAATAATTACTAATAATATAATTTTAATATTTAGAACAGTATATATAGAAAACAGCATGCTATGAGCTTAAGTGACCATCAGCTAGAATTTATTTTTTTACTTATTTTTAAACAACAGTTAAACAATTAACATTTAAAAATGTACACAAAATCTCTAGTTTCTTCCTGAAATGTCAAAAATGACTTGAAGGATGTAACAGCATGGTAATGTATTTGTATTTAACAATTAAGTCAGTGCTTTCCACTACTGTTTTATCATATTCTACTAATGGGTGCCATCAGCTGTCTATAAATGCATACATTCATTATAAGCAAACATCAAACATGACATATTATACATTATAAAATTGCACATTTTTGTACAAAATAACTATAAATGAATAAAGTAATTGATGATCTTTAAAGATTCAGATACAACTGGAGAAAAAAAGGAATGAATTTAAAAAACATTGTTTCATTTATTAGCCACTAAAATTGATAAGCGGTAACATTTTTCAGAGCGGGTTGTACAAATGTCATGCGGTATATTGCTGAATAATCTAAAATATGAAAGTTACTTAGTGCACTCGGGACAACAGTGTTAACCGTGTATTGCTCAAGTAGAAACTTAAATGAAAAAAGATTTGATTTACTGTATAAATATCCAGATGATTTTTTTTTCTGTCTTGTCACATTTCAAAGTCCATTTATCCATGTACAGATGTTAGATTATTTAGTCAAAAATATATTTCTTGATCTAATGTAGTGCCGTCTATGTATCCTCCTCAGTGGGAAGCTAATGCTAACAAAAAAGTTAACCGAAGCTCTCAAAAGCTTTAGAAAGCTACATAAAAATTCATACACCCCTGGATTATCATATTATCACTAATAATTCATTCTGAACTTTGTTCATTAATGTCCCAGATGTCACTTTTGGCTGAAGTGAACTGTAACTGCAATTTGGCACACACAAGTCAAACCAATCCTAGAATGCAAATAGTTATTTTACAGTATTGTACTGTGTTAGTGATTAAACAAACTGAAAATAGAATAACTGCTGCATGTTTACAGCCACTCTGTAAAACATACAGCCTCTTACTGTTTTATGGCCAGACAGTACATTACTATTAAACGTTACCTGTAATTTTACACTAAGGGTTTGTGTCAAAAGTGTCTCCTGCTACCAAATATGGTTCTTCCACAATCTTTCGCCACAAAGCACACAATTGCTTAGAAGGCTTTTGTTTGCTGTAGAATTACAATTTCCCATTACTGGAACTAAGATGATCAAACTTGTTCCAGCACGACCATACCCCCTGTGCTCAAACTGAGCTCCATGGAGATATGATGTGTTATGTTTGAAATAAAAGAAATTGAGCCTCTGATTGAGTTGTGTAGTGTTCTGGGTGGAGTATGCTTAATGAGTGAGATAATGAAACACACCAGACCATTTAACCAGTTTGCCATTAATTTATGACTTAATTATTTAGACAATATTATAATATAATACTGTATATTATGCTTATCAAAAGTGTTTCTTTTTCAACAATATTTATACTATTTAAAAAGTTATTGAAACGTTCTGGTGACGTTCTGGTGACAAACTGGACCAACACGTTTTCTAGCTTTTAAAAATCTGATAACTGTATCCGTTGAACCATGTGCTGATTGAGGTGTTTGGCAAGAAGGAGTGGCACTGAGCACAAGGAGTGGCATTGATTCCGATTAAAACTCAGCCAAAAGAGCTGGATGCTTTCAAACCCACCAAACTCCATGTCAGAGTGTTTGTTTCCACTTGTGCTGCTGTCTAGTTTAGTTCATTGTAACAGTAATTCAAGAAAGAATGAAATTGCATGTAGTGAGATACTTCATCAGCTTCTAAACAATCATTAACAACAATAATAACAGAATAATATTAATTTATCAAATAATATTTTTTCATGTTACTGTACTTGATATTTAGTACTCAGATGAATTAATCTCTATTCTGTGTAGACATTTTGCTGGTTTGGTCTGTGTTTATGTGTCTCCTCAGAGAGAAGTTCTCCTGTCTCAACATATCAATCCTATGAGGAAACATTTCCATATTAATGAAAGGGGTCTCTTCCAAAGTTACAGTGTCCCCATTCACAGTGCATTATTTCACACTGAATAAAATTGATTAGTATTAAATGTATGTAATTCACATGCTATGCCTTTTTACAGTCATCAAATCCCAAACATTATCGGTCTGTATTAGGCTTGGTAATGTGATTTGATGTCTCATGCTCTGTCTTATGGGTGATTCGGAGATTAGTCATTTATTAAGGAAGCAATCAGGGAGTTTTTGTATAAACAGAGTGCTAAAAAGGTTTGAGTCATTGTGGTAAGAACTTCAATGGACTCTTATTTGAGCATTTATTTTTCTGTGTAGAAGTAAAACTAGCAAAGCAATGGCTCCCTCGCTCTTTTAGATAAGAATCTCCCAAGATAAGTTATGTCTGCTTTTCTTGTATATCAGGGTTCATTCAGGTATTTGTTGTACTGTCATGGAAAATGAATCAACGTCAGCGTGGCGTGATGTGATGGGAGACGCCCAACTTTTTGGCAGAGGAGAGAATTGGTCTTTTACATTTCTAATAATAAACATATGTTATTTATACAATAAAATGTTTCAATGTTACAGTAGTATTAGTTCATAAATCCGGTAAAGCACGGAGTTCTGCCCGAAAACATTGTAAGTCACATCATGAACTGTCTACAAACCATGTCTTTGCATGTGCATGCAGAAGCAGCAATATTAGCCTTTTTAGTGATAGCGTTTTACTAGATGACACACCAAATCTAAAACATCCTTGTCCAACTGGATTCAATTCAACGCAATTCAAAGCGATGTTCAAAACACAGAAAAGTGTCTGCTGTTGTTGTGATTGCTGTCATGAATCGTGTCTCATAGTGAAAAGTCTGGCCTTACACCGAAAATATATTTTTCAAATCTAAAAAACTCTAGAAGGCTTGGATGACATGAGAGGTTTTTAATATGTAAATATGATCTGTAATTGGGAAACCGGGTTAGTGATCGTGCTCAAGAACGGTCTAGAAGTATGTGATTTGAGCCCCAGTGCTGATTTGTTTAGCAGTGGCAGACAAACTTATCTATGTATCTGGAGAGTGAAAAAGACTGTGTATCCTATTCAATAGATTTAGGGGTGTTCACTGGTTCTGCGTGCACATGCAAAGCCATTCATCATGTAAAAAAACCCTCTTCTGCCAAATGTTGGCCATCTCACATTACACCATACTCGCAGGGATTAGTTTTCAATCGCAGCACGAGACTTTCCTTTAGAATCCATTTGCTTTGGAGTTCTGCCCAAAAAACTGTGTGTGTAGCCCAGAGGCGATTTCTTTAAGACTGCAAGGGAAGCTCGGCTTCCCTTATAATGTCACAAAATTAATGGTCAAATATGTACTATTGTATTAACATTTTATTGACTAAAAATGCGTTAGAAAACGTTCATCTCAAAGACGAGTTCGTTCAGAATCAGTTACATATAGCAGGTCGGCTGACTCGATTTCCTTCTCATACATTCCCGCAGCGTCACAGTGCATTTCCCTATTGAAGCCCAGCGTCCATTGACTTCAATGGGGCTGCTTTGAACGGTTTTTTTCAGCGCTTCGAAACTAGACGGTCATTGGATAAACGCTGCGATTATGTCCCGCCCACGGACGCTCAGCGTCTCTGGGGTGAATGGGAGTGGCTGGCCCGGACTCCGAGCTTCTGCGTGATGATTGAGGGTCTGTCGAAAGACTGCATCTCCTTTTGACTGACAGCGATTCTGTACTATAAGGAATCACTGAAGCTATTCGCGCTCAGTCCCATCGCGGATTTCTCAAGTTCAGTCGAAATAAAACTGCTGCAACCTATTTCTTTGATATTTGCTTGGCGAAATTGCTTGATTTTCATCATACATTTCACACAATTATACACCACATTCCTTGTTTCAGTTTTACAGAGTTTAATATTTTTTTAGATCGTTCATTCATTCATTCATTCCTTCATTCATGGCCATCACTTTGATTCAGGAAGACTGAGGTCAGAACTTCAAGTCCTGTATTCAGATCAGGACTTGCAGGGTAACAGGGGAAAGCTGTGTGATTACTTGGTGTTCCTTAAAGACATGGAGTTGGACAGTGCAATGCCTCAGCTTTACAAACTGTTCTCATTAGTGGCAACAATTGGAGCTACATCTGCAGGTGTAGAAAGGAGCTTCTCCTGTTTAAAGCGACTCAAGTCCTACACCCGAAACACAATGGGCCAAGGCCGTTTAAGCAGCCTAGCTCTGCTGGCCATTGAGAGGACACTGGTCAAGTCACTTGAAAAGACTCCTAGTTGGTACGACAGGGTCACAGACCATTTTCTTGAAAAGGAACGTAGGGCAGAATTTACTTTTAAATAAATAGACAATTTTATGATGTAGGCCGAAAATGAGCTTCCCCTCTCTGACAGACCAGTAGCCGCCACTGGTGTAGCCTTTTACATACAGTTATGTATATATATACAATTATGAACCATCTACTAACCAGAAGAAGTGTAAAGAGAAGTGTTTTCATAGGACACTAATCAACACCAGCCTGGTGAGGGAGACACACTCACAGATCACATTAGTGTTCACACACTTATCTGTGTAACCTATTCAGAAGATTTATTCGGATATTATTTTTGATTAAAGGTTTTATTGTTACAGAAGTACTAGATTATAATTCTGGAAACTGCTTGTGTAGCCTTTTTTGGTGTTTTTTTTTTTAATGTCAAGGTATCAAATTATATAAATACTAAGCAAGTGTACATAGGAAATATAGATACAGGACAGATTTGAGTTTTTAAAAAAAATACATGCTAAAATGAAAATCACCAATTGGAATTAAAATACAGAATGTACACCTAAAAACTAGCAAAATAAATGAAAACGGAGCACAGGTTTATTGTCAACAGCTTTTAAGCTCTTTGAGGATGAAATAGCTTAAATATATTGGCAAACTTCCTTTTCAAAAACAGTGAAAAGTGGATTTTGACGAATGAAATTATGAAATACGATGAATATGAAATTCTGCAAGCAGCAATAAGAGATTAATAATTAAAAGTGCTCATCATATTTGACTTTTCCCATATTATAGAATCAAAACAATTCATCCTTAAACAATAGAGAGAAATCCAAAAGCAAGCTACAGTTTATAAAAATAGAAAATTCAATCCAAAATAAATGTGTATGAGGACAATCTACACTGACCAGGCATAACTTCATGGTCACCGGTCAGGCATAATATTATGAACACCTGCCTAATACTGTGTTGGTCCACCTTTTGCTGCCAAAAAAAAATCCAGACCCTAAAAATCCAGACCTTAAATCTCTTGAAGTATGCTTAAGATGGATAAAATCTATGCAAAAGTTTCAAATGAAATTTCCCTAACTTTATTAGTTATTATGTATTTCATCTTTTTCTTAGTTATACAGTATATTAATTCACTTCACAACTTGCTGCTGTATTGCGGTACAACAGCGACCCCTGAAGGTCAAACAGCGGTGAGAGGAAAAAAAAAAAAAGATCTTGCGGCGTGACACCGGAAATGTAGTAGAAGAAGAACGTCCGCAGCACACAAGCTAATCTACCCTAGCCTAACTGTCCAGTCCTTGTTCAGGGGGAAATAACGGCCTCGGAGGCAAATAAAATAAGAAGGGAAGAAAGATGCCGGCGGTTTCTAAAGGAGACGGGATGCGCGGCCTCGCCGTTTTCATCTCGGACATCCGGAACTGTAAGTGCTAACGTGCTAACGCCCTGATTTCAGCTGCAACAGCCCCAGCTGGACAAAGTGAACTAGCGCGAGCGCTAACTGCTTCAGTTTAATTAAAATAATCATAACACACACACACACACACACACACACACACACACACACACACACACAGAGGACTCCAACTGTCTTTTAAGAATTTAACTGTGACTTTCTCGTAAAACCGTTTCAGTCCTACACGCTCCCAATGTTTCATATAATATTCATAATCATTCATACAAATCATGTGTTTGTTTATTCGTGTCAATTCTAAACAGTGTGTGTGTGAGAGTGAGAGAGAGAGAGAGATAGGTGTGGTTTTTTGGACAATTCATTCACTTCTTGCTTATTGTTGCGCTGTAGGATAAAGAAAGAAAACTGTCATTTTGTTTGTTTGTTTACTTTTAGACATTGTCCCTTGCCCTTCTGTACTGTCACTCTTTCTTGAATAAATTGTGTGTGGGTATATATATGTGTCAGTGGTAAGCCATGCAGTTCATAAAGCTAGGCCTTCACTGATGTCCCATCTGAATCAATCCACCCCGAAAAACTATCAATTTTATTCTACAGCTATAGAAACAACCTATATTATACAGAAACACTGTATAATGGATCACTGCGTCACAGACGGGTGTCTCATACAGCGAGAATGAATGTCATTACTAAAGGAAGAAACCCACTGAACACGATAAAAAATAAATAAATAAATAAATCTTCTTTCACTGCAGCCACAGCTGCACCACTCACATACATCATCTCTAGCAGAGGCATCAGTATTAACCTTATAAAAATAACCCTGAGTTGTGTTGTGTGTTAGATCTTATACGTAGGGCTCTCTGGACCCTTCATTCACTTCATTCTCATGCTTGTGTTGTAGAATGAGGTGTAGACCCTCAAATAAACAAAACCACATGACATATAACATATAGCATATTACACGTCATAATTTATTTTACAAAAATCAATCAATAGAAAAGCCATGTTCAGGGAGAAAAAAACTAATTTTAACCACCTCTATGAAAGTTTTAGGAGTTTAGTGCTGGTCTGGAGCATACAGGTGTGTGTTAACACAAAGACGGAAGGCATCAGCAATGATGTTAGAGAAGCAGTTGTTGCTGCTCGTCAGTCTGGGAAGGGTTATGAGACCATTATCAAAGAATTTAATGTCCGTCATCCTACAGACAGTTGCTACTCTTCCCAGGAGTGGACGTCCCAGCAAATTCACAGCAAGGTCCTCCCATGCAGTGCTCAAACTAATTGTGATTGTACAAGCCTCAGTTAGCATGATAATTGTGAAAGTTCATGACAGTACATTTAGAAAAAGACTGAACAAAAATGATTTGTTTAGAAAGCCTCATCTCTCTGAAAAGAACAAGACAGCACAGCTTAGGTTTGCAAAGTTGCATCTGAACAAACAACAAGAATTCTGGAGCAATGTCCTTTGGACAGATGAGACCAAAGTGGGGATGTTTGGCCATAACGCGCAGTGCCGCATTTGGCAAAACCCAAACAAAGCATGTTAGCACAAACACCTCATACCAACTATCAAGCACAGAGGTGGATTTGGCCACAGCCACAGGTCCTGAACAACTTGCAGTTATTGAGTCGACCATGACCACCTCTGTTTAAAGAATTCTAGAGTCAAATGTGACTGCATCTGACATGTACAGATCAGCTGAAATACTTTGCCATGTTCTTCACTAGAGATTTCTTTTGAAATCCAGTTCATCCCAGAGCAGTTGAATAGGATGTAGGTGCAGTGATTGGGCAGGCCATTCCATGATAGATAACACTCCAGTTAACTGTTTTCTCTCTAAATTGGACGTATGCTTCAGGTCATTGTCTTGTGAAGTTGTTTCCAATTAGCCAGAGTCCAGATGGATTTGCACGGTGTTGGAAGTAAGGAACTGTAGCTATGTTGGTTTAGTATTTCTTTCGCCTAGATTGTGTCTAACATTCCCTGCTCCACAACAACCCCAAACCTCTCTGTCTTACAAAAGTTCTTCTGTTAGAGATCAAAATGCCACATTTTGACTCCTCTGTCCACAGAACTGTCTTTCCATTCATTCACTGTTCATCTCTTGTGTTTTCTATATAAACAAAAGGAACATGAAAAACATGTTTTTCCAAACTTTTGGCGTGCCCTGTAATCGTGTATTTTGCCACACCTTCTTTCATCTCCGTGTATAATTTTCTATCAACAACAGAACATCAGTTTTACAATAACGGCGACTAAATCAAGGAACTAAAAAGACATGATTGCAAAATACAGTGAAACAGGAAGTGAGGATTGCCATAGACTGAAAGTTAGTTGTTTGAAACTATAAGGGGACCAAAATATGTATGTCCACACTTAATAGAGTCCCACCTCATCATGGCTGTTCTGCAGAGGAAAAGCTGAACAGTGATTGTTAAAGCTATTCATTTGTGTGATTCCAGCCATGTTTGGGGAAGAACCACATGTGGGAGTGATGGTTAGCAGGGCACAGTTGTTGGAAGTGTTGTATTTCACCTGTGTCAGACTCTTCATTAAAAAAGAAAGCTGGGTCAAAGCTCAGGGTCAGCAATGTTACAGCATCCCTGAAGCACAGATGGTTAAGGGCCTTACTCAAGGGCCCCAAGAGTGGCAGCTTGGCGATACCAGGGCTTGAACCCCAGTCCTTCCGATCAGTACCTCGGAGCCTTAACCACTGTGCTACCACTTCCCTATTTGTTAAATATGTGAGATTGGTGTGAAATTCAAAAAATAGAGTGAAATCTCTATTTCTCTAGAGCAGACAGGGTTAATCCTCTTGGTGGGGTTTGGGCTTGAACCTCTGACCTTCTCATCAGTAAACTAGATGGATGGGCTTTCACTGTTTCTGCACTTTTACTGTAAATATAGTTTATAAGTTTATTTGCAAATCCAACACAGTATTATAAACTGACTTCATGATTAAGTGTGGAATAACATTTGCAAAGCACTCCAAAACTAGGAGTAGTATTATGGGATGCCTTCATCTCCATCTTTCTGTATTTACAGGTAAAAGTAAGGAGGCAGAGATTAAAAGAATAAACAAAGAGTTGGCTAACATCCGCTCCAAATTTAAAGGTATGTTCCTATATATATATATATATATATATATATATATATATATATATATATATATATATATATATATATATATATATATATATATAAATAAATATATAAATGTGTGTGTTTGTGTCTGAGTGTGTGTGAGTGAGAAAGAGAAGATTGATGATTGTGTTCAAATTCCTGGATTATAAGTGAACATGGCATCCGTTTTATCACACGTGTTAACGTTCCGGTGTTGCGTGTGTTTAGGAGATAAAGCTCTGGATGGCTACAGTAAGAAGAAATACGTGTGTAAGCTGCTGTTTATTTTCCTATTGGGCCATGACATCGACTTCGGCCACATGGAGGCGGTGAACCTTCTCAGCTCCAACAAATACACGGAGAAACAGATTGTAAGTGCTACAAGAGGACCTGCTGGTCGCAGATTTCTTCCTTCGTGGTATTTAAACCACCAAAAAAGTTGTAACATCCCTTGCACAATATTTGAACTGACACAGTAATCTGGAATTCTGGTCGCACTTGCAGTTGTATCACCAAACATGAAATAATCCAAACAAATATTAGGCTTCTTATTGAAATGTGTACAATGAACATATTTCAGTTTGGATATTAATCGTAGTTTGAAGGTAGCGAGGCTTTTTAAGTGAACTGTAATCTATGACATTTTTTATCACGTCCATCAGCCCTACTGCAGAGAATAAAAGCTTTTGGGGTGGAGTTGAACCTGATCCAGATGCTCCTGTTGAAAGGCAGAAGGAAAGTCAGTGGAAGGAGATGCCTCAGTGTTTTACAGGTTAAATGAGTATGTGTTAAATTGTCACAGAGTGAGGGTTAGAGGTTATAGAAGAATCAGATCAGATGTAGGTCCTCCTTCTGCATCTTTGGTTTTGCAGAAAAGAACATTAAACATTAAAAAAAAAAAAAAAAAAAAAGTTCAATATTGAAGGCTTCATAAAGGATTTAATAGATTGTGTTATTGAGTCTAAAGAGTCTAAAATGTACTGTTATTTTGTGTAAGAACTGTTATTTGACATGATGATGACAGCAGATTGAAGTCCTGTTTAATTAAGTTTCTCTTCCTGTGTGGTTTCTGTCCTGTGGTGTTTCAGGGCTACCTGTTTATCTCAGTGCTGGTAAACAGCAACAGTGATCTCATCCGCCTCATCAACAACGCCATCAAGAATGACCTGAGCAGCAGGAACCCCACCTTCATGAACCTGGCACTGCATTGCATCGCCAACGTGGGCAGCAGAGAGATGGCTGAGGCGTTCGCTTCCGAGGTGCCGCGCATCCTGGTGGCAGGGTGAGAGATCTCCGGCTGCGCAATTTTTCTTATACAGTGGAACCTCGGGTTACGAGTTTAATTGGTTCCATCACTTTACTCTTAACCTGAAAAGCTCGTATCCCGATACAAATTTTCCCATAAGAATGAATAGAAACTTCGGTAATCTGCTCTGGACACCCAAAAGTGTTTCTTAAAAAAAAAATAACGCCAATATTCACTAATATTATTTACTTTTAACATGTTATATTGAAATCGTATCATATAAAAACATATAAACATATAAAAAATAAATCTTTAAATGGTACCTTACCTTTAAGAAGTCTCGCTGCGTGCATGATGGAGACGACGTCCGTAGAAGCGGGAGGAGGGAGAGTTATTGTTTGGAAGGAGAATTTCCATCAGGCTACTTTGTTGGCGGCATGGTGATAGGAATACGTACAGTATTTAAAGTTCAGTAATTCCACACTGTTAGAGCGACGAGCGGATGTGTATGTGCTGCACGAGAGCGCAGCGAGAGCACGTGCGATACGTAAAAAACTAACCTGCCTGCGATTTTTCCGTGCGCAACGCTCGTATCCTAAAAAATTTCTCGTAACTAGAGGCAACATTTTTTATGAACTGCGATTCGTAACCTGAATTATACGTATGCCGGGGCGTTCGTAACCCGAGGTTCCACTGTATATAAATCTATAACGTCGACGTTTTACCAAATTATGAATTAAGAATCTATTTAATTCCTCACAATTCAGTGTAATTAGTCACTTTATTACAAGAATACCGGAAGAAAATTCTCATAGTACTCTGAGTCAGTATTTTATCATGTGTTGAATGACACTTTAAGCAAATCGAGAGAAAAGGACCACATCTGACCAATTTATTTATTGAATTAGTTATTCATTTGTATATTTATTTTCTAGAGACACAATGGACAGTGTGAAGCAGAGTGCAGCTCTGTGTTTGTTACGACTCAACCGGACGTCTCCCGATCTGATCCCCATGGGCGAGTGGACGTCCCGTGTGGTGCATCTTCTCAATGATCAGCACCTGGTATCTCAATTTTACACATTTCACACACATTTACATATCAGTCATTTCCTATGCCTTCATCAATCGATACGATTTTAATGCAGCGACAGTTATGAAAATATGACGCAGAATTTTAACAAAAATTCTATAAGCTTTAGCTGTATGTTTTTCAGGTAATTGCAATTTTCTGGTACATCTTATTGTTTTAAATGTTTTTGTGTAAACATCTTTTAAATAATTTTCCACACATTTACAGATTTGGGAGAAGTAAATTTTATGGCTTCTGTAAAGCTTTTTGTTCCTGCGGTGTTCATGGCATTTATCCTTTAGACGTTCTGCCACTATCTGCTGGAATTGTGAGCTAAAAACAACATGATGCGGTTTATAAACTGTTTTAATGGAAAAGGAAACAAATAACAATACAGGGATTTAATGCATGACTAGAGCTAATGTTTAATTTGTATCTGTTATATAGAAATTTGTTGTGTGGGAAAATTTTTTTTTTGCTTCACACTTTTCATTTAGATAAAATAGTATAATGAAAACAAAAATATCTTAGCTTTTATATATATATATATATATATATATATATATATATATATATATATATATATATATATATATGAAAAATACATATTCAATGAAATAGATAAATAGATTACTTTGCCCAGATGTTTTTTTGCCCAAATTTAACTTTTACCCCACTGGTCTCATCTAATACCTCCAGCACTCGTCTTCCACCACAAGCCCCCCGGCCCTCATCTAACATCACCGGCCCTCATCTAACATCACCGGCCCTCATCTAACACCACCAGCCCTCATCTAACACCACCAGCCCACCAGCCCTCATCTAACACCACCAGCCCTCATCTAACACCACCAGCCCACCAGCCCTCATCTAACACCACCAGCCCTCCGGCCCTCATCTAACACCACCAGCCCTCATCTAACACCACCAGCCCACCAGCCCTCATCTAACACCACCAGCCCACCGCCCTGATCTAACACCACCAGCCCTCATCTAACACCACCAGCCCTCATCTAACACCACCAGCCCACCGGCCCTGATCTAACACCACCAGCCCTGATCTAACACCACCAGCCCTCATCTAACACCACCAGCCCACCAGCCCTCATCTAACACCACCAGCCCACCAGCCTCATCTAACACCACCAGCCCACCGGCCCTGATCTAACACCACCAGCCCTGATCTAACACCACCAGCCCACCAGCCCTCATCTAACACCACCAGCCCACCAGCCCTCATCTAACACCACCAGATCACTTACATCACCAGATCACTGACACTGATCACTGATATATCTAATATCACCGGACCACTGGCTCTTGTCTAACACTTCCAGCCCTTATATAACACCACTGGCCTAACACCACTGACCCTCATCTAATACCATGAGCCTCTCATTTTATGTATAATAACACACACAATCCATGAACAATGGGAGTGTCTGAGAGCATTATCTCAAGCTGCATTCTTCTGTTTCATTTATTTATTTTGACAGTTTTACTTGATTTTGTTCAACAGTCCCTCTTCTGTCTGTCTAATAACAGGATGAGATTAGACATTGATAATGAGGTTAATGTCCTTTTCTCAGGGAGTTGTGACGGCAGCGACAAGTCTCATAATAACTCTGGCTCAGAAGAACCCAGACGACTTTAAGACGGCCGTGTCTCTGGCTGTGGCGAGACTCAGCAGGGTAAGCACATCAGTCCATCACATCCACTATGCCAAATGACATCTTTAAAAATACATCAAGTTAATTTACAACAGAAAACTTTATTTATATCCAATAATTCAATGTCACGTCATGCTTGTTAAAAAAAAAAAGTGTTAAATGTGACATTTTACATGTGGATGAGGGGTGCTGTGGTTTTGTCAGTTTACATAGTACCCAAAAGACTAAAAAAAAAATTTTACTTTCATCCTCAGATCGTCACCTCAGCCTCCACAGACCTGCAGGACTACACGTATTATTTTGTAGCAGCGCCGTGGCTGTCAGTCAAACTGCTCCGCCTACTGCAGTGTTATCCACCACCAGGTAGGTGTGTGTGCGTGCACGCATGTTATTGGGTATTTTAGTATTAATTACAGACCTATTACATGCATGTTAATAATAAATGTTATGCTTGTAATGAAACGCATTAGAATTTCTGGACATGGGTACATTTTTCCTGATGTCTCCATCTCCGTGTTTAAAATGTGGGATGGGGTAAAAATGTAGTAGGGTTGATTTTAAACTTCTTTGACTATACTTTCTCGGAGCCGCCAGGAAGGAGGAAAAGAGGAAGACCATGGAGAAGGTTTATGGATGTGGTGAGGGAAGACATGCAGGTAGTTGGTTTGAAAGAGGCAGATGTAGAGGACAGGGGGGTATGGATACAGAAGGTCCGCTGTGGCGAACCCTAATGGGAGACGCTGAAAGAAGAAGACTATACTTCCTCAAAAATCTCAGCTATACAATTGAATCCTCAATGCTGTGTGCCAATCAAATGTTGACTTCTGTGATTGTGGTAAAAACCAAAAAGCAGATCTAGCACTAAGAGTGCACTAGCAGTCTAACACTAAAACAACGTGGCTTCTGTGTGATGTTATACGCATTTGTACATCCCTTTTATGAACATTACACAATCAGTGCTGTGACAGTGACTCACTGACTAGAACATTTCTACATTACTGCAGGTCTTTTGCTTTTTATATCCATATTTTTTCTACTACAGTAGAATGTGAAGGATTATTAATGCAAAATTGAGATCAAGTATGTTATTGGGAAAGACTTTGGTCAGGCCAATACATAAATATAAATAAATATCAATCTAAATTCTGGAAAACCGAAATATTTGCATATACCGATTTCAGATGAGATTTTCACAAAAACATAAAATATCAGACACACATGTACGTACTCACTATATTTATAGAATCATCACCCAATCTTGTTTTTTCCATATTTAAAACTTGTTCCATAACCGTGTGGCATTAAAAACCAGTTAGACCAAAAACGCATTTTATTATTTATTCATTTTACTTTGACGTCTGATCAATCAGCTCAGATTCTACACCCAGTTACTGGACTCTTGTGCTGCATTAACCTCACGCTGGAAATCCTATGAAGTCGTCAACTATGTTCTTCACTTGTGCAGAATAAATAAGCTATTTAAAGCCTACGATACAGCAGAGTGGGTGAATTCTTTAAATCTGATTGGCCAGGAGGTGCGCAGTATTTCTATATAATAGCACGGCTCGGGCAGTAGCTTTAACACGAATGAGAGGATTATATCAACATGCTCGTTCTAATATGTTGTTGCTGCTATAGCAACAGAGAACGCACCACATAATCTAGCATTAATAAGTTCACATAAAATTTGTCGTACATTCTTGTTTCGAATTTCTTCCTGTGCTGCTGATCCTTACGTAAGTGCTTTCGTGCTGTATTTCACACCGCCAGGACATTCCGATATCTGTGTTGTCATTTGCTTAATTAATCACAAATGAGGAAAACGGCATGTTCCCTCTTGCTAATGGGTTCAGAAGGCTAAAGCAGCGCGTCACTTGGACTGGCTCCTGATTGTGCTCTTCTTCTGCCGTCGTTGCTGCCTGCTAACATTAGGGGATAAAATCAGACAGCTCATCCATTAACCTCGTTTTTTTAGAGAGTTGCTAGTGCAAGACGTTCACTCGATTCATTATGGTGAGGTCATATGACTGGAAACGTGGCACTGTCTACACCATTACAGCACCACATCTTCATCATGCTGGATCTCTGTCTACTCCACATTGTTGTATATAGTGTTACACACTGGGGCTCAGTTGTGCAACGTTTTACAAAAATTAAACAGAAATAAGCAGAGACACAGAACATTCACACAACAGTGACCAATAATAACCTAAAAGGAACAGAACAGACTTGGGAATTAGATTGAGGAACTTGAGACTGAGGAATTTTTCTTTTGTGCCTCTACTTTAAATCTCAGTGTTCTCGTAAGAGAGCCTTTTACTTTATCAAATGCCCTTGATTTTAGTGTGATTAATCAATTAGTCTACTGATTATGTTCACTAATCACCACTGAGTCCACTAGTCAGGTGGTGGAAAAAAACAGTAGTGAGTTAGACAGTAAAGAAAGCAGGCTATATTATTGTTCAGGAAATATTTCAGACTAGATTCTCAGTCCCAGTCTGAGAATGTAGTGCCTTTAAACAGTGGACTGTTACACAAATTTTGTAATAATTTATTAATTAATTAAATACAATTAATAATAAAAAAAAATCATCTTTAATTGTGCAACCTAAAGCACTGAGATTAGAAATGTAATTTGTTGCCTGTGTTTGGCTGTTAATTAAAGTCACCGTTGATGATGTTTATCATTATTTAGTATTTGCTTTAACTGAGGCATTAGTTTGAGGGAAGCAGAATTCAGTAGTAGTGGCACTTAGAATTGCTCTGTATTGTTTGTATATACATAAATATGCATTGATGTTTGAATGGCCTTTTCATCATACATTGAATGAAAGTTGAATCGAAATGGTTTCAGAGGATGCAGCGATTCGCGGACGCCTAACCGAGTGCCTGGAGACCGTTCTGAACAAAGCCCAGGAACCTCCCAAATCCAAGAAAGTGCAGCACTCCAACGCCAAGAATGCAGTGCTGTTCGAGGCCATCAGTCTCATCATCCATCACGACAGGTTAATGCTTTTTCCTTCACACTCGCTTACATTTTTATCGACGCAGGTTTAATTTTCATTTAAACTGCTCATCCTTCTTCTCACACTCTTGCTTTCTATTTTGTCTCACATTTCATCTACAGTATATTCCTCACTTTCTTTCACTTTTCTTTCTTTTGTTGTTTTTTTTTTTTTTTTGTAAATCAGGCTTGATTAATATTTCATAAAGCTACTGGTGGTCTCTATAAAAATCCCACAGATAAAGTTGAATCTAGTTTAATTTAAAGTCATAATTTAGTCTTACAGTTTAAGAGAGTTAAAGGGTTGTGGATCGTTCACATTATATTGGGGGGTAAAGGGTGCTAATTACTTGGTTCATTGCTATTATAAAATTTTTGTTTATATTTGATTATACCAAACATGTTTATGTTTATTAGAAAACAGTAGATTGTGCTGCTTATCATTGCTGATACAACCAAATCAACCAATAATTTTAGCTATCTGTATCTGTCAAATTGTTCTAGACCATTCTTGAATTCCTAGCTCTGCTCCTAGCTCTACTTTTGGCAATGATCATTTTAGCAACCGAATTAGTACTTTTACTTGAACTGCAAGAAAATATAGGGTCTGCTATTGTTGTCCTTCGTCCACAAGGTTGGACATTTGCTGTTCTACTTAATGTAGTTATGAGTAATAGTTATGAACTGCTATGACTACCCACCCCCACCCCCACCCCTATCTCTTTCTACATCTCTCTCACTCTCTCTATCTCTCTACCTCTAGTGAGCCGACCCTGCTGGTGCGCGCCTGTAATCAGTTGGGCCAGTTCCTTCAGCACAGAGAGACAAACCTGCGCTATCTGGCACTGGAGAGCATGTGCACTCTGGCGAGTTCAGAGTTTTCCCACGAGGCTGTCAAAACCCACATTGACACTGTAATCAATGCACTAAAGGTAAACTTTCAGAGGTGATAAAAGTATTTCCCATAGAACTGCACACTGCTGTGCTAAAAATGAGCCTTCACTAGAAACTAACTGCAAGTCGATTAATCTTTACAAGTTGATATTGTCAGCATACAATTTTGAAAATGCACATGGTGCTTAGTCCTATTAAAAACAGAAACAAGGTACAGTGCAGAAGAACATTGCTGAACAGTAAATTACAGGAAGGACTTGCATCACAGCACCATGAAATATAAATATATGTTTTCAGAATGTCATTAGAGACTGACTTAATGTCTTAAAGTACATCTACCACACCTGTTACAAGCATCACACTCATTCAGCAGTGATGGTGGTGCTACAGTGCTGTTGTGTGTGTATGTGCAGACTGAGCGTGATGTGAGTGTAAGGCAGCGTGCGGTGGATCTCCTCTATGCCATGTGCGACCGCAGCAACGCCAAACAAATTGTCGCGGAGATGCTCAGCTACCTGGAGACCGCCGATTACTCGATCAGAGAAGAGATTGTAAGTTTGTGCAGAATCTCCTCCTCCTATTTTTCACTAAGGGATTATAGGAGCAAACTGGCACTAGATGTGGAATGCGATGCTGAAAAAGCACATGCCATACTTATTACCAGGTGTCTGCAAACTTTTGCCAATAAAGTGTAGTTTGTTTGTGAAGTGAAAAACAACTTGTGCTTCTTATCCAAATTAAATGTGCTTTTTCAAACTAGTGTTTCTAGTGTTACTAGTGTTTCTATTTTTTTTTATCTTGACATGTTCTCCTGCCTCAGGTGTTGAAAGTGGCCATCCTGGCTGAAAAGTATGCAGTGGATTACACGTGGTACGTAGACACCATCCTGAACCTGATCCGCATTGCCGGGGATTACGTGAGTGAGGAAGTGTGGTACCGAGTCATTCAAATCGTCATTAACCGAGACGACGTGCAGGGATATGCCGCAAAAACCGTGTTTGAGGTATCGCTTGCACAAGCTCTCCCACTGGTTTCCATGCATGTGACACTTCTTTGAATTCTCCTCTGTTACAATAACAATGACCCTGACCATCTGTTTTATAGCCACCACAGTCTCATCAGGAGCAATGTCAAACAACACTGTCTTTGCTCAGAGAAATAATTAATCATTTATATTCTCCTCTGTGTTTTGGAGCTTCTGTTTCACCATGTGTGAAACTCTTCAGCTTTAATGCCAATTAGTCTTCTGCAACTCTTCCCGCTTTAATAAAGCTTCCATCTGTAGCTGTTACCTTATACAGGGTGACTTACATTTATCTCATTTATACAACGGATCAGTTGAGGAATAAGGGCCTTGCTCAAGGGCCCAGAGTAGTGGAGCCACGATTGAATTTATGTCAAACATCTTAACCACTGAGCTACAACTTCCCTCATCTACTTTGCAGACTTTTGGTGTTTAATGATTGTGTTCAGCTAAACGATTCTGTTGTTAATACTGATTAATTGAAAGGTGTCCATTGATTTTTCAAAACGTACAAAAAGCTCAGAGCAAATCTTTTATTATGTCCACTGTGACACCCCTCGCCCATGCTGAGGCTTTTCATTTACACACAAATGACTTAATTGTAGACAAGACACACTCAACTCTCCAAAAGCTTGATTGTGTGGGTGCTCTAAACCTTTTCCATGTGTCATCCCTCTATAGACAATCATAACCTCCATCCTGTATCTTGCACCTCTTACAATTTCTAATAATAACCTACAGCAGTTCTTTTTATCTGTTTGTGTCCTCCACAGGCCCTGCAAGCTCCAGCCTGCCATGAAAACCTGGTGAAAGTCGGCGGATATATTCTGGGCGAGTTTGGAAATCTTATTGCCGGAGACCCGCGCTCCAGGTAGTTTTAACCATATTTCTGCAATGTGTCAATTTGCATCTTTATTCAGCATTTTTGAAACTAGACATGGAGCTGGATTTAGGTCACATCAGGATTTACAGCCTTTACTGAACTTCCAAATGCCTCAGGGTGTTTGTAGGAAGTTGTTGGCTGTGTGTGGTGTGGGGAAGAAACCAAAACGCATTTGACCGCAACGATGCTGGAAGGTTCTCTCACTAGAGTGCACTAAATTAAGAAATACTGTATCAATCTCTCTATAATCTGTTGTTTTTGTCCCTCTTTCTTTTCAGTCCACTGATTCAGTTTAACCTTCTCCACTCGAAGTTCCACTTGTGTTCGGTTCCCACCCGGGCTCTGCTCCTTTCAGCTTATGTCAAGTTCATTAACCTTTTCCCTGAGGTGAAGGGCACCATACAAGAGGTGCTGCGGTCAGACAGTCAGCTGCGTAATGCCGATGTGGAGCTGCAGCAGCGTGCTGTCGAATACCTGCGCCTGAGCTGCATCGCTAGCACTGATATACTGGTACGACCCTCATAACTCTTTAATAAACATCTAAGGAAACACAGTAATAACTGCTCATGAGGATAAAGCTGGACTAGTGGTCTTTCTGAATAAATTGACATTTTCTTATCTTTATGAATTTCATGAACCAAAATTTAAGTTATTAATCACTGCTAAAGCTTGAGTAGGTTTCAGCGCACACACACACACACACACACACACACACACACACACACACACACTATTAACTACTGTAAAATCTATAGTTGGGCCATTTTTTACGAAGATTGTTAGACAAATCAAATGGTGTATTAGTCTCAGACAGATGGAAGTCAATTAAGTGTGCTGACTGGGCTGTTAGACCACAACCATTAGGCAGTTCAGCTGGTCTTTGAGTTCAGCATTTAATCATATATTTATATTTTTCATTCATTTACAGCACTTTTTTTGCTATTTTCTGGGACTTTCTGGGAGTAAATACTAATACTGACATTTCTTCACAATATGTGTTTGATTTTTGTGCAGCAAAATTTATTTTTAATACATATAAAAAATTATTAATTTTTTTTTATATTTAATTTTTATCTAAATTTCCTTCATGTTTTTCTATTAAATTTGTAAAAGGCCACAGTGTTGGAAGAGATGCCGCCTTTCCCCGAAAGAGAATCCTCCATCTTGGCCAAGCTGAAGAAGAAGAAGGGATCAGGAACTGTTTCTGAGACAGATGACAGTCGAAAGGAGCGCAATGCTAACGTGAACGGGAACAGCGATCACACCACGGCCAGCACAAATGCAAAGGTGGGCGTCTTCATGTTCAGAGTCTACTTTGGCTCCAGGTTGAACATATTTGGTCCTGTTAAACTGTGGTCTTTTCCCATGTGTACATATTTCAGTGTCTATTCTACAGCACTAGGTTCATGTGTATGGTCAAGGCCAAATAGATCCTTTATCTAAATTCTAAAAAATATCCAAAAAGTATTCATGTAGTGTAACTATAAAGTAATGTAGTGTAACTGACATATTCCACACATTTGGTCTAAAGTAATATAAGATCACTAATATGTATATTAAGAATTAATGTGTGTATTGTTTGCATTTAAGTTATAAAGAAAGAGAGATAGGGAAAGCAGCACGGCACAACTCTAGCAATAAATTGGAAAACGTACTGCTTTACTACTAGAGCTGAAAAATTCAGTCTAGAAAGAGAATCCAGTGGTTTTATTAATAAGGGATTTCTATTTTGTTTTTAAAAACAAGAGAGTTAGGATATCAGCATTCGTAAAGCTTTAGATTATCTTAAATAAATGGTGTTCATGTTTATTTAATTGAAAAAATCTCAGGAACATTATGAATTGTATTGCATGTAGCGCTTTTAACAACAGACATTGCCCCAAAAGCAGCTTTGCAGAAATAAATGGGTAATAAAATAAGAATTTGTCAGTCTTTATATGATCATCCCTTATAGTTTATCCCTTGATTTATATTTTCTTTTCTTCAGCTGTATTTTTATACTCGAGACTACCACCATCTGGTCTATAATGCGGATTGTGTTGATTTTTTTATGTCTCTGTTGATGATGCGTCTTCTGCATCAACATTTCAGTATCATTCTCCTTCATGTTGTTCTTTTTTCTCGGTACTCCTCAGCCTTCTCCTCCATCTTTTGCTTATGAAGCTTTGGCTAAAGCCACACCCCCAATCAACAGGCCACGCCCAGTTCCCATCTCCTCCACTCTGAACATGCCTCTTACCCCTTTATCACTTCAGGCGTGTGCACTTCAGACTTCTGCAGTTGCTGCTTTCTATCAGGTCCCTGCATGGTGTGGGGTTTCAGTGTGTGATTCCTAACAGACACTGTGTTTTAAATATTAGGGATGCGTGTATCTTCTGTGATTTTTGTTAGAACAGTTGTGTTTCTGTATAACGCATGGCTTTTCTAGGGATATATTATTGTTTTTTTGACAAGGTTTTTAAGGTCAAATGCAGTGACCATTAAACCCTTTGTAAACTGCTTGTCTTTAGCAACGTCACCTGTATGTCAGAAATGTGCAGATGAACGTGGGAACAAACAAAATGTTCATGTAACTTCTTTCAGGTGAACTCCTCTCCTCCTTCTGACCTTCTAAATTTGGGAAACAGCACCACTCTGAACTCTGCCAGTCCTCCGGTGGCCTCCAGCACGGGCAGCCTGCTGGTGGATGTGTTCTCCGAAATCCAGCCTGCTGCTAGTTTTAGTTCCCCTACAACGATCATCGAAGAAAACCTGTCACGGTGAGCTCCAATCCCAGATTCAGTGGTTCTTTAATACAGATGATCTCATTTCCATCCAATTATTTAGGTAAGGACAACAATTGCCATGAACATTTTTTTTTACTTGTGTCAATCAGTTAATAAGCTTAACAATAATGAATAAGTTGTCTGGTTCCCCTCAAGGTTTCTTCCTCCTTTCATCCTCACCTCTGGTTTGCTCATTAGGGATAAGCCCATAAGGACTAATATATGAATTTAAAATGCAATCAATTTATTTCTGTAAAGCTGTTTTGGGACAATGTGTACCGTAAAAAATGCTATACAAATAAAACTGAATTGAAATAGTGATTATAGTGATTACAGTACAAACTAACCATAATGAACTGCATTTCACTTCAGCTGGCAAATGATCCTCTGTGAAGGTCCTGTTTAAATCTTTAACAGACTTTATATAATGATTTACTTTGTGTAATTATATACACTGTGTATATAGTTTTCCATTGTTAGTTCAGTATGTGTGTGTTGAGTGAGTGAGTGAGTGACCCAGTTGCTGAAAAGTATGTTTGTGTGCTTTCAGGTTTGTGTGTAAGAATAACGGGGTCCTGTACGAGAATCAGCTGCTGCAGATTGGCCTGAAGTCTGAATTCAGACAGAACCTGGGTATGTGCCTTGACATACCTTGACTTCTTAAACACATGCACATTATTTGATTATCCTCGTATCCTATTAAGTTCATCTTTATTCATACAGTTTCATGCTTTTATAATCAAACGCACCAAAACAGTACTCTAATCTTTTCTATTTTTTATATATTCATTGCAGAATGTGAGTTTTGTAAGCTTTGGGCTAGCATGTGCTTGCCTGTCATAGTTATGAATGTTTGATGCAAGGTGCGAGATACAGATCTCCCAGATTTCCTAGTTAGTCTGCAGACAGCATTTTCTCTCTCTCTATCTCTGTGTGCGTGTGTGTGCGTGCGTGTGCGTGCGTGTGTGTGCGTGCGTGTGCGTGTGTGCGTGTGGCTAGGTGTTGATGACATGTCTGAGATAACGTTATGTTCCGGTGAAATTTTAGGCCGCATGTACGTGTTTTATGGAAACAAAACTTCAACGCAGTTTGTGAATTTCTCCTCCTCTGTGGTGTGCCATGGTGCCCTCAGTAATAATATCCTTTTTTAATTATTTATTAAGTGAATAAATAATTTATTACTGGATTGCAGTAAAATTGCATGGATATCAGTTATATACTCTTGTTGAAATCCACAATCTTGTAACCGTCTTGGGACATCTGTACACTAGGTGGCGATGTACGTCTGTAGTTGTGTCCTTAATCCCCAATTTACAGCTGAATGTTCACACAAAAGCCTCCGATCCTGTAATAGATGGAGGAGCTCAGCTCCAGCAGATCCTTAACATCGAGTGCTTATCCGACTTTGTAGAAGCTCCAGTGCTCAATATAAATTTCAGGTGGGTGTGTTCCTCAACATACGCCCGATCATTTTACTAATCATCAGCGTATGTACGCTATAGCTGGAGACAGTAGTGAAAGGATATTCGAACTAAAACTGTGTATAGTTGTAAAGCTCTGTTGCTCTTACAGGTATGGAGGCAGCATGCAGAACATCTCAGTTCGTCTTCCCATCACTCTCAACAAGTTCTTCCAACCCACGGAAATGCCGTCTCAAGAGTTCTTTCAGCGCTGGAAGCAGCTCAGCATGTATGTAATCGTGAACGTTCCACATAATACAGCAGTATGTAGTAGTTTTGGGATCTAGTGAATAAAGCTTATTTCTTCTTTTATTTCTTAGTTTCTTATTTCATCCAAGACTGTAATGAGGATCAGCTCAGCATTTTTCTAGACTCTCTTCTACAGCATTCCTCACTTCTACTCGGGCCATGTGAATGTTTATGTTCTTTGGCTTTTTTCGGTCTAATAAGAATAATAATTGAAATGGCATTGATCTGATGCCCACTATTAGTAAACCAGTAAAAAGATATAATGGATCGTGCTTCAGAGAAAACATACTGAATATTGGATCCTGGAACAAACAGCTGACTGGACATGGTTGAGCTATGACACTTTAGGATAAGCCATGATAAAAATGAAAAGCTGTATCCGATAGGGGGCATATTAGGACCCCAAAAAACACCAGAAAAGTACTACCCCTGACTATTAAACTTTAGCAAAGATTGATTTTTATATCGTTTTTTGACTGTCACACTAATTTGCATGAAATTTTCGTTTCTGCACATTTCCTAATTTAAAACATTTCTGTTGGCTGGAACAATTTTTTCCACCACATTGTTTCCGTGTGATTTGTTCACCATGGCTGTCCATTTAGGTGGCAATTATTTACTAAATAAAATTAATTTTTGTTTCTTGTATCACTTGTTTTCCTGCAGTCCTCAGCAGGAGGTGCAAAAGATCTTCAAGGCAAAGCATTCCATGGACACGGAGATCACTAAGGCTAAGGTGACTGCGCAACCAGGAAAAGCATGACTAGAATTCTGTTCACTTGAATGTTTTCTTGGGTGTTTATTGGACCAAACAAAAACAAGTCATCACTTCTCATTGCTGCTTTGTGTGCGCTGTTGATTAATCTGCATGCTTCAAGCGTCATTACAGCTGTGTTCATTTTTCATTCTGACTAGCATGTGTGTGTGTGATTGATAGATCATCGGCTTCGGAACAGCGCTGCTTGAAGGAGTAGACCCGAATCCTTCTAATTATGTTGGAGCCGGTGTCATACACACAAAGACGATACAAGTCGGCTGTCTGCTGAGATTAGAACCCAACACGCAAGCAGAGGTGAATAATCACACTGTAGCACACACAAACTCACATACACACATAAGCAAAGGTACACAATCATTAACACACATACAAGCACAGTTAAATACTCAAACGCATACAAGCACAGGTAAGAGAAGCTGAAGCTTGGGTGTCTGACTGAATCAGTCTCAGTGTTCTTAAGGTTTGTGGGATCCTCCAGCACCTTTTTAATTTGAGCCTTTAACAAGACAAAGTACCAGAGCTGTAGAAGGCACATGAGATCCACAGGAGATGTTGTGAAGGGAACTAATCAACACCCATGTGGAGTAATGCAGGAAAAACCATGTGCTCACCAGTGTGGCCAAGATGAAAGAGGTGGTGGTCTATTGGAGGAAGAAGACCATAACTAGCCCCAAAACCATCATGGGTCAAGACTCTGGGCTGGATGACTCCATTAGATTCCTTTGTGTCTCAACAAGTTTGATTAGAAGGTCAACTTAGTGGCTATGTTCTGGATAGGAATGGCCAGACTACAGTCCGAGGAAGCTCAGTTTTCATTTTCTGTTTGCAGAATCCTGCTACCATTCAGAATTCTGTCTGAACAACAAATGTCCACAACAAAAACTGAATGCAATGATTTGCATATATCATTAATCCATATTGTATTTACACTAGAACATAACAACATATCAGATGTTTCAACTGAGAAATTGGATCCATTTTATAGAATAAATAAGGCAATTTAAAATTTGATGGCATCATCACGTTGGAATCATTAGTCTACATCATGCAGAGGCACAGTTAAATGAACAGACTATAAATGAATAAATACAGATGAGTATGGATTCCCTTTTAGATTAGTGTAACAAATCTCACCGGTTCCGTGCTGGAAATAAGGGAGACCGGCAAACATTCACCAAGCAGAGCTTTCTTTATTTACTCTTATTGTTTACCCCAGCTCTTTTCTGTCCAGTACTCACCCACCGCCTTTCTCAGGCGTCCGCCCGTCTTACTCACGGATCGGCATGCTTTCACTTCCTAGCGCCGGTCCGAGTTTTTAGTCACCGTTCCGCCACCCTTCCACTCGACTCTACTTGGTGGCTCCCCCATTGTGGCATCCACTCATTAGGAACAAACCTAAAGGCAATGAACTTTATAACCTCTTTATCCATGTATAGATCCTTTGAGACAATGTCCATTGTTAAAAGCGCAAAAAGTTTTTTTATTATAATTCAAGTGCCATTTATTGTCATTTCAACCATTTGCCATTAAAAGCTAACTAGAACATACTTACACTTCTAAACCTACACTTATAAAGAACATCTTATTCATTTTTATCATCACATTATCTGTGTAAAGCTGCTTTGAGACAATGTTCATTGTTAAAAGCGCTATACAAATAAAAATGAATTGAACATGTAAAAGAGTTCTCACACACACACACACACACACACACACACACACACACACACACACACACACACACGTGCAAACTATAACACAAGTGCAGGTAAATAATCAGTGCGGTAATTGACCTTGACCCTCTTTCTGTCTTCTTTCCTGTCCAGATGTACCGGCTGACGCTGAGGACTAGCCGGGACACCGTGTCTCAGAGGCTGTGCGAGCTGCTTTCAGAACAGTTCTAATGCAGCTGTATCCCATCAGGCCTTGCTAGGCGATGAGGACAGTCCTTCGTTTCCTCTTTGCGAGCGTGTGCACACTCCTGCTCTTCCCTGACACACTCCTCCTGGTGGTCTGATGTAGCTGATTTCTCATCTCTCTTTCTCTCTACACATCAACATTAATCCTGTGTACAGTGTAAATGTCCCAATGAAACTTTTATTTTTTACTCCCATATATAAGTGACCTTTTCTCCCCAACATTTAGCTCGACTAAACCATGTCTGCCTAAATCAGGCCTTCAGATATATTTGAGGCTTTTTAAAAACATTAGTTTTGTTTTGTTTTATTTCTACCATTTTGTTACATACCAAATGCAGACAGAAACAAATGTGTATTAAAAGGGAATAACACAGCTGGACAGAACTCCATCCTGCCTTATGTGAATCACTGAATTGAATCCAGTCGCTGAAACAAGTGCCTTGGACTAGAACAGATGGAACTCCAGAGTCCTGTGGAGAGTTCTGGAGAGGAGAGATATTTCAGTATTTTGTTGATCTCATGTGTGGAATTCTCAGGGGACGACAGTTTTATTCTTCTTCTGAAGCCTCAACGGCAGATCCATAAGCATAAATCAGTAACAAGTGCTTTGAAAATGATGTATTAAAAGTGCTTCGAAAAAACCCCCCCAAGAAACACGGTTTGGCCACTGCCAGTTCTCCATGTGCCTTCAACTTGTGTGTCCTTTCCGTCCGTTGCTGTCTGACCGTGCGTCTGTTGTCTGCATCTGAGCGCATGCTCTACTCCCAAATTAAACTACAATGTGACACTCGTACAATGTGCTGTGGAGTGTTTTTTTTTTTATCTCAAGTTTAGAACCAGCGGTTTTCTCTTTCAATTTGCTTAGTTAAAGTTAAATGTGCACAATGTCCCCATACACCACATTTATAGTAAACCAGATCAGACAAAGGTGTTTGATTCTGCTTCTTTTGTACTGCACTGAAGCAGTAAGGCTTAGTATAAAAAACTTACAGATATCAATTTATAATTTTATAAACGTTCTTAATCATTGCATTTACCCGAATTGAGCTGTTAGGCATGTAGTAGTTTATATGTCGTGAGTGAAAGCATGACACCAACATTTAATTTGAAATGAAATATATAACGAGAATAAATATTGGCAGTCATTATTTCATAAATCAAACATCAAGCATCACTTACTACTCTTTTTTACAAAGTTACATGTTTGCCATAAAAAAAAAGAAAGAAAAAAGTGACATTTACAAAAGTCTTAGAACAGCCTTTTTTTTTGGATCATTTTTCTTCTCATGAGCGTATGTTGATGAACAGTAAATTGTAAAGCGTGCTTCTGACACGTTTGCATTTAGTGACACACAAAACTCCATATCAGTGCACAAACTGCAGAAAAAGTTAAATAAACAATTAGGGTGAAGTCTGAAAGACAAAAGCAGTAGTTTTACATCGAGATTTTATATCTGCAGGTGCCTCTAAATGAATTAGAATATAATTCAAAAGGTCATTTATTTTATTAATGCAATACAAAAAGTGAAACTTGTATATTATATAGATTCATCACACACAGACTGATCCCAAGTGTTTATTTCTTTTCATTTTGATGATTATGGCTTACAGCTAATGAAAACCCAAAATTCAGTATCTCAGACCATTTAAAAAAATAAAATAAAATGTTGGAAAAGTATGAACATGTACATTTACGGCATTTGGCAGACGCCCTTATCCAGAGCAACTTACAACTGAGCAGGGGGTGTTTTTAGGGCTTTTGCTCAAGGGCCCAGCAGTGGCAGCTTGGTGATAGTGGGATTTGAACCTGTGACCTTCCGATCCAAAGTCAAAATGCCTTAACCACTGAGCTACCACCTCCCCTACATATTTAACAATAACATTTAACACCTCCCCTACATACATATTTATATAGTGGTCCATTATATTTATATAATGTATTAAGGTGTACAGACCTTAATACTCCTTTTGCATGAATTACTGGAGTGGCATGTGAGGCGATCGGCCTGTGACACTGCTGACGTTATGGCGGTTGCTCCCAGGTTGCTCTGATAGCGGCCTTCAGCTCTTCTACTTCTGTTGGGTCTGGTGTCTCATATCTTCCTCTTCATAATTCTCAATGGGGTTTAGGTCAGGTAAGTTTGCTGGACAATCGAGCACATGGATACCATGATCCTTAAACAAGGTATTAGTAATTTTGCCAGTGTGGGCAGGTGCCAAGTTCTGCTGAAAAATGAAATCAGCATCTCCATAACGCTGGTCAGCAGAGGGAAGCATGAGGTGCTCTAAAACGTCCTGGTAGACTGCTGTGCTGACCTTGGACCTGATTAAACACAGTGGACCAACACCAGCAGATAACATGACTCCCCAAACCACCACTGACTGTGACACGACTAACTTTACACTGGACCTTCAGAAACTTGAATTCTGTGCCTCTCCTCTTTTTTTCCCGACTCTGGGACCAAAATGGGGCAAAATTATATTTTAATTATTAAAATAATATTTGAATGATATTCTAATTTATTGAGAGGTACCTGTGTTTATATATATGCTAGGGATGTGCATCTCAATAACTGAGGCATCTCGATGCATAGCTAACGATAAGATACATATAAAGCAGCTACCGATGCGATACGACTCACCCCATTACGATGCAGTGTGATTCCATTCCATTCGGTTCAACACTATGTGTTTTAATGCTGGAAAAACTATGATGCTATATAAATATATATGCTATTCAATATTACACAGATAAATCACATTTATTTCTTTGGTTCAGACAAACAGCAAATCATAAATGTACCTAAAAGTAAAAAGTGCCTTCTGACTTCTAAGGCATGGCCCTTTTACAATCAGGCCTGACTAGATGTTCTTTTCCTGTTCTGTCTCCAGAAAGATGCAGCTCTACCTCTGCCATGTTAATCTGTATTCTATGTGACTCTCAGGACACGCCTCGGTCTCCACAGTGTTGTGATACGCCGTATTCACGTAGCAGCAGTGGTTCTGAGAGAACGCGCTCAAGAAACAGTTTAGTGAGGAGAAATCAATCTACATATAAAATATTGGTCACTTTCTAAACAAATGTGTAATGTCTACTAAGAATTATACATAAATAATCAGTTTTTACTATGCATCACGATACAATTGGCAACGTGTATCTGAAACATTTTTAAATCGATACATCTTGATGCGAATCGCTAAATCTTACCATTCACCCTAATATATAATATAATAAACCAGCGTGAAATCGTTTGTTTAAAGCATACGGATATAAAATAAACACTTTTGGATTTCAGGTGCATTTCAGTAGTCTTCACTCGGCATTGATTCACTCAGGAGCTGGAGCATATGAATATTTTCCATATTTATGTGATTTGCATGAACGCCAAATCCCTTCTGTAAACAGTGATACGAGTTCTTCAGCTTGATAAAGGAGGCCCAACACCTGGCCCATAGACTTCCCCTTGAAAATCCTGGCCCGACTTTAACACTCAGAATGTAACGAAATTACTCTTGCATGGCATAAGCCTCCACAGGCAATCCGTCTTTTGATTGGCCCCGAGGCCAGCATGTATCGACTCCTTTGATCTTTACCTGTTCGTTATTTCTGCTAAATGAAATAATACGCCACTGTGCGATCATGGCGAAGCGTAAACACGGCACCCAGCCAACCCTCAAGCAGACGCTCTCCACTCTTATTTCGTGCGGAAAATAAGACAGAGTGAGCGCTAATCTTGATTAATGAGCCTCCTTCGCTCCTGATTACATAAGTAGCCCACTTAACACACTCCTCTAAGCTCTTCACACGTAAAACATTGTGCCCTCGCTCGCACCATAAGAACCCCACCGAGAGTATTAAATTAATGCCCTTTATTCCACAGACTGACGACATGACAAGTGGCTTTACAAAGTCATTTTGATAGTTGTATCCTTCATTCTTATTCAGTAAATGCTGCTCATTGGATCCTGGAGTCCTGGACGTGATGCCAGTTCATCACAGACCACCAAAAACACACTCTCAAACACTACTAGGCTTGTCTTACCAGGAAGAACCTTGAGCTCATGATTGAAGCGGATCCCCTGGAGCGTCGATCTTTGCGCCACTGTGGTACTACTTAAAGACTTATAGAATAGAATAGCCTTTATTTGTCACATATACATTACAGCACAGTGAAATTTGTTCTTCGCATATCCCAGCTTGCTTAGAAGCTGGAGTCAGAGCGCAGGGTCGGCCATGACACGGCACCCCTGGAGCACAGAGGATCAAGGGCCTTGCTCAAGGGCCCAATAGTGGCAGCTTGGACCCCCGAACTTCTGAACAGCACCTTAACCACTGAGCTACCACTCCCCTATTTATGAAGCTGAATGCCAGTCAGTCTGACTGTACACAGTGTCTAATCAGAAGTTGAATCTCCTGTGTGAGAGCAGTTCTGCATTAATAAACCAATATGAATGTGAGCCTCATAAATGTAATCATAGCTTAATAGCCTGCAATAAGAATCTGACTATTAATGTCCGTTGTCACAAAGATTCCTGAAACGTAAATAAGACCGGATTTCCACGATGAACCACGTAATGGCCATTTAAGACTGCTCTCTCCCAGGTCATCCCAGATCTCTGAATAACCATCATTAAGAAGTGTTGCATGAAGTTGGAAAGGGTAAGAAATTTATTTCTCAAGGTTTAAATATTCATCTGTCCACTGTCAGACAAACTGCCTATAAATGGACATGATTTAGCACTCTGGATCCAGCCGTCCAGCCAAGATGACTCAAAGGGCACATAGTGGAAATTTTAATGAGGTTTTAAAAAAAAAAAAAAACCCTACAGTGACAGGTATAGACTGCATTGGAACTGTTTTTGCATATTCATTGCTATTAAAATCAAAACATTTACTTACTTATACATATGCATAAGGTTGTTTGAATAAAAAAAAAAATTATTTGGCTATGTTAATAATTAGAGGTCGAACCAATAGTGGATTTCAGCTTTACGCTTGGTTGTATCGTACTTGCCGATTACCACTTCTTAATCATATATTAATATTTTTAAAATGAATTGTGGATAAAAAAAGCATAACACTACGTCAAATAGTAAAATTACTAAAATAAAAAAACAGTACTGAATCATGAAAATTAACACAAATGTAGTCATTAATAAATATTATTATATAATTAATGAATAATAAATATTATATAGTGCTCTCTGTGCAGCGAGCAGTCTCAAGTGTAAAAACAAACAGCATGTGGCCTCTAGAGGCCGCACTCGTAATGACAGCGGACCGGCAGCCGGAAAAACTATTGGAATGGATTTTTGCAGATAGTTCTATCGGTGCTCTCAACCTTTACTAATAACTAGGGATGCACCGAATATTCAGCCACCGAAAATTTGCCGAAACACGGCCGAAACAGTTTGTTGTGATGACGCAAACAGAAACCGCAGCCTGCACGTGCATGTCTGAAGCAACGTCTGCGGTGTGGACGTATTTCAGTATATCTGAGAAAGACCCACGGATTGCGATTTGCAAAACATGAAATGCTGAAATTTCGTCTGCAAAGACTTTCTCCACGCCGGGTTTAATTTATCACCTGAAATCCAAACATTCCGATCACTATGCTGAATATGAGAGAAACGCGGCACAGAAAAGCAAAACCCCTCCGAGCATGCGCACTCCGTCTGTGGCGGACGTTTTTGAAAAGGCAGGAAGTTTCCCAGTGATAGTGTTGTATTGTTGTATCTTTAAGCAGTTGCACTTGTTCTGAATGCACTTTGGTTTTATGAAAGAACATATTTAATTTTACAACCTTTCAGCAGGCCAGAGGGCCTGTACATTATTATTTAATGTACACGAGTGCATTTAAGTTAAAGATTTAAGTTTGAATTTTAATTTATTTTATCCTGTGCATTATTGCATTGTGCTATAAATAAATATTTTCATAATTTGTAATTGATTTATTCTTTGAAACTTTAATATTAATTTATGCAATTGATTTTAGTAAGGTTAGTACACAGTCATAGCCATAAATGCAATGGTAATAATAATTGGCATAATTTCTTTCGGTGTTTCGGTTTTCGGCCTTGCTTTCCTCTTTTTCAGTTTTCGGTTTCGGACCAGAATTTTCATTTCGGTGCATCCCTACTAATAACTAAGGGAAATTTATTTTTTAAAGCTAACCTTTATTATCAAATAGAAATATGATATGAGTAAATCATATTTAAAATTGCATTTTCAAAATCTGTCTCTGGCACTTGAATTAAATTGAACAAAAGAATAGCTTCAAAAATGTGCCACAGAGATGCTTGATGATCTTAATAGAGTTGTTCACACCAGACATCCTAGGAATATTGCTGACTTGAGACAATTCTTCACTACTGACTGGTCCAAAAGTCAATTCAATTCAATTCAATTCATTTTTATTTGTATAGCGCTTTTAACAATGAACATTGTCTCAAAGCAGCTTTACACAGATAATGTGGTGATTAAATGTAAATATGTTCTTTGTAAGTATGTTTGTCCCCGATGAGCAACTGTGGCAAGGAAAAACTCCCCGAGATGGCAAAGGAAGAAACCTTGAGAGGAACCAGACTCAAGAGGGAACCCATCCTCATCTGGGTTGCACCAAATGTCCATTTGAAGCATATATGCAAAGTCCTTCTGAATGATGAGGTAACTGCTGCCAAAGGATGATCAAGCAGCTAGTAAATACATTTTCATTTACTTTTGTCCTTAACACTTTGAATGATCATGAAAGGTTGTACTTATATGTGCGTTGTTATCATAATCACATTGTGCTGCTTTGTGACTGCATGTGACTTTAATGAAGATGAGAAAAGAAAAGAATGACAAATTAATGCATAAAACCAATTCAAAAAGGCTTCAAAAAAATGTTTTTCTTGCTTCTGTACTGTATATCAGTGTACATACATAGTGCTCACATTACTGAATAGAGATGCCTGGTTGGAAAAAGTACATGTTTTGTTAGATACTTAGACCTGGATCAAATAAGTGCTTATTCTATTACAATGGATTGCACTTTGCAATGGAAAAACAACATGATGTTAATTACATGAGGTGAGAGTCCATATTCATCCAGACTGAGCTTTCTCTTTTGGGTCATTATGGTGTATATACAGCGCACTGCTCTTCAGTGACTAAACACAAAGGCTTTTCTATGAGCAGTGAGTCACTCTGGAATTTACTGAGAAGCAATATCAACACTCTTCAGGCTTATGCTTTACTGATCATGTGGCGGTTTTGCCAGTAAACTCCATAAACATAAAGCCAGCACAGATTCGGTTAAAAAACTGCAGGCTGAATAATCCTTCAGTTATTATTTTCACACTTTAAATTAACTAAAGCAACAGTTGCCTCAAAATGTTTCCGGTATACAGGATAATAGGCAATTTGGGGTCTAAGCACCAATGTTTTATTTTCATTTATTTATTCATTCAGCTGACATAATTAGCTTTAACCTTTCGAATCTGTAGCTACTGATTATGTGTGTATCACATACTCAGTACTGATTTACTTCTTTACTGCAGTAATCATGCAGTTCTGCTGCACTCTGCACATTATACATCATTTTGGACAATTATTCTGTGTATAATAGCATTATTCTTTTTAAATATTCTATCCAATTATCCTGTATATAATTCAGTGTATATCCCAGACCACCCTAATTATCTATAAGGCATCTGTTCTGCACAATTGCTACCTATTGTCATTTCTGGGTTGAGAAACTTTGACAGTTGTGTCTTGGTCAAAAACTAAACACTGAAAACAACAATTTTATTTCTGATTTTAACAACAGTCAACCACACAAAAGCAAGTTTTAAAGGTATCCAGAATTAGGTTACCATTTAGATCTCTAATGAACAAGACAAGGAAGAACTCCCTGAGATAGAACTCGGACGAAAAAAGGAGAAACCTGACTCAAAATGAAGCATATTCTAGAACATTATAGCGGTGAGGACCATGGAAAGGACAACTGGTTCAAAAGAATGTTCTTCATGAGCACATTGTGAGTGCTGAGCTAAAATGGTCCACCACCAAAAAGTAAAGGACAGGGTCAAGAGGAGAGACAGCAGATGGCATGTGGTCTGTAATTGTATACCTATGCAGACCTTTACAAGGGGAGAACAAACCAAGTAAAACACCTCATGAAATGGGCCTTGACCAAAGGACCAAAATCACAAAGCTGTGTGGGTGAGTTCTAAACATGTTAGCAACAAATTTCAGCTATAAAAAGGATCTGATGATTAGCGTGTTTCAACACAGAAAAGTAAGACATTTGGCCACATTTATGTTTCTTTGAAAACAAAAAATACCTACAAACCACAAAAGATGCTGCCAGCTATTGGGTAGCGTGTGGGATCCAGAATGATATGGGCTAACATCTGGTTGAAAGGTTGTGAGTTTAACTCCTGGAACCACCAAGCTGCTACTGTTGGGCCCTTGAGCATGGTATTTACCCCTCAACATAAATGTAAACAATGTGATGCATCTGATACAAACTGGCATTTGTTTCACGATGCATCATTTTTACATATTTGCATCTGCTAAAAAAAAAAAAAAAGTCTATTTAAGAGAACAGGAGTTTTAGTGTAGCTGACAAAGATGGCACACAGTTTCTTACTGAAGTAAGACACCAAGCCCACTGGAGTGGACTTTTTAAGCACTGGATACGAGTAAGCCTGCTGCTACAGGGGGTTAGAAGTCAAAAGGCACTTAAGGAAATTTATGATCCACTGTCTGTCTGGACAGACAGTATTGCATCGTATCGGTGGCTATGCATCGAGATGAGAATGGCATCGCCCTCAGTTATGGAGACGCACGTCCCTAATGTTAGGTTGGATATGCAAGTAAACCCATTGACGGGCGAAGTGAAGTGATTATTGTTTTACCATGGGCAATATGACAGCAAGTGAACAGTCAGTTCTTAAAGTTGATGTGTTGGAAGCACAAATCTGAACAAATTCGACAAAGGACAAATATTGATGATTATGATTATGATTGATGATCTAAAACTGCAGGTCTTGTGAGAAGACGACTCATCTGTCTAGTCCAATCCTACAAAAAATAGCTACTGTAGCACAAATTGCTTTGATAGAAAAGTGTCAATTAAGCAGCTACAGAACAGTCACACTGCCCATGCCCACCCCTGTTCACTACCAAAAGTCCAGGTCTGAGGAACAGTGTTTTCTTTTACATCATGTGGAAGACCAGGCACTGGTCTTGTGCATCGCAAGAAAGAGATAGAACCAGGGTGCAGTATGGGGAAGAAGGTAAGCCAGCAAAGTGCAAGTCTCTGGACAAGGTTCTGTTTAAATATTTTGATACCTACCATCTACCTAAACATTTGTTTGCTCACCAAGGACACCCCTTAATGGCAACGGTATTCCCTAATGGCAGGATAATGGTTCCTGCCTCACAGCAATAATTGTCCAGGAATGCTTTGAGGAACATGACGGACTCTAAAAAAAAATGTTAAATATTATGGTTTTATTTCATCCATTCACTTTTGACACATTCATAAACACATCACATGGCAAGTGTGTTTTAAATCAAATGCATCATGTGACTTTTTTTTCCACATGTACAATTTCAAAGTCCTTTTATTTCCAAAGTCCAAAGTCTAATTATACTTGTGTATTTTCCTACATAAGAAACAAAAGAGCTAAAAGCATGCAGAAATGTTCCTCAATGTTCTGAAGTACAGCAGGAGTCCAAATTAATGACCTGAATAAAAACCCAGAACATTTTGTCAATTAAATGGCATGTACAAAACATTCAAGAATTCTTTGGATACACCATTTTGGAGAACCGTAAGCATTCTATGCAGAATCCTACAATGGTATTTTCAGCTTAAAACCTGTAATTATCCAATGAATAATGTTTTTTCTTATTTCGCAACGACACGCAGTTATAATCTTTAAATAAATAGAGAATACACTCGTTGTGATGCCTTTGGAAAGTCTCCCAAACAAAAGCAAAAGACATTCCCTTTTTTTTTTTTTTGTCACGAAATCTTAAACTCAATTGAAAACCCATGACATAAAATAATGGATACATGCTGTTTTTCCACAAAAGGCTTTTTTTTTTGTTTTCTTTCAACTATAAAGCACGTATATTCAGGTGCCATCACATGCAGAAGATAATGATGTTCCTTTAAACACAAGTGTTTCCAAAAAGAAGGCTTTAAGGTACCAGTGTCTCCATTGTGGCTTATAATAAACCTAAAACCAAGCAAATCTATAACAAGCAAATGGTGGTGGGGTTCGGAAGCTGAAAAGCTGAGTTTATTTTCAAGGCACAAAAACGATAGAATTATTCAATAACAAAAGCGCAGTTTCTGAATACTGTCCACTGAATTTGTGAAGGTTATCATTTTAATAAGACTCGTATTAGCCTTGTCATTTCTTCTACTTTAGCACCCCCATCTTATGACCTTCCTGCTATCAGACTGACCTTCCTGCTAGTTCCATCATTAATGAAAATCTTCTCGAACAAAAACATTTATCTCATTGAAATGTTCTTCCCCAGCGTATCAGTCCAAAAAAAAAAAAAAAGCACAGCTTGTAGAGTTTCTTTTTTTTTTGTTTTAAGCCTACAACACTTCTGACTAAAAGCCATTAATTGAAAGACGTCTTTTTTTTTTTTTGACCAGGCTTCAGGCTTCTCAGTCAGGCAGCAGGTCTCTAAATGAACTGAAGCTGAAACTACGGCCTGTGGACCCCAGAGCTCCGTTAGAGTGAATTCTGGGAATTTTCTCCATCAGTCTGGAGACACCACGTCTTCGGAAGGAAGGAGGCGATTTGTCCATTTGCTGCAGTATATCTGCATAGAGTGCATGAAACACGCTGGCCGTTTCTTCCCAGCCGTCACGAACAGAAATCTCCCGCAGCGGGAGTTTGAGGCCGTGTGACAAGCTCTCGCCCTCCTCCACCGACACCATTCTGTCAAACTCCAGGTCCTTTTTATTAGCCACGATGATGATTGGTGGAGGATCAGGGCAGCTTCTTCTGCTGTGGACGTGATTAACCAGGAAGCAAAGGCGCATAACTTCATCAAAGCTACAGCGATCGGTGACGGAGTAAACTACGAGGAAGCCGTCGGCCCATTTAATTTTCTCTTCCATCAGAAGTGCGTCTTCCTCCTGGGTGGGAACATAACAGGAACAATAAGCACCATATTATGTACTGCTTTTGGAAAAATCTGTGCATGTGCCTTTACCAAACTGGAACGATGCATCTTTTGCACTGATGATTATCTGGTGTGCTTGTGGTGAAGCAGGATGCAATCTAGTGTACAAGTCTTTTCTTGCTAAAGCAAAACCTCTCAATCTCAACCTCTTGTCAAGCCTCCTTGTGGGTACACATAGTTGTTGGAGGCTTGAAGGTAAAAAGGCAGAGGATCTCAAAGCTACACGGATGTAGGCACGGCCTGGCATCAGTCAAATACCTTCCCACTGATTTTGGGTTAGTCGAATGACGCAAAAGGTCCACAGGTGGTCCTCAAATCTCAAATGACCGATGAACCAGCAGTTACACCATAAGGCCAAAGGTTCATGGACACCCAAATAACAGTGGCTCCCATATGTCCCCATATGGCACTAGGGTTTGAATTAGTTGTTCATATCACAAAGTCACAAAGTGCCTTCAATAGTGATTTGTTAATTTTCTACTGGATTCGCATGAACAAAGCATCGCAAAATCTCTGTAGGTTATGTACAGGGAACAGAATTGAGTAGTTCATCTCATGAGTCCTCTGGTCCGAGTCTTCACTCTAAATCTTGACATTATTGTTACGCTAATTATGGGAGTCATGTGGCAAAAGAACTTATGACACGTCCAGAAGATATGAGAGGTGAACCTACTCATTCTGCTTATCATAATTTGTCCTTAGTTGCAGTCATATTTTCATTATTGGAACTATAGTCAAAGTTAGTGTTTGTAGTCGTGTTGGGGGGATCGGCTTATTGAAAATGTAACATATTTCTGATCAAATGAACGAAATAAACAATTGGAAGAAAAGAAAAACGATTCGTTCATTTTGATGAACGAGACTCAAAGGAGTCACTAAAATGATCCGTTCTTCCCATCACTAGTTTGAATCAACTCAAAGCCCCTAATCAGACCCTTGCAGGTTAGTGGCCCACGGTATACGATCACAAGCAGCTATTGGCAGAACTTTTGTGTGGCCCTATTTAGAAACCACTCTGCTCAACCCCATTGGGGGACGTGTGACCTTCTAATTGTTCACTCAAACCTAACCTTGGAATGGTTACCATGACCCAACCCATGACCCTACAGTCAAAATAAGAAGACAAAAAATCTAACGGCAGAATGGAATGTGCTATCATTCCTAGACTCTCATAAAAAAATAAAAAAAAAAACACTTCTACATCAAAAAAGGAATGCTTCCAAATAAAAAAGCAACAGGTTGCCACCTTCTTTCAGAAAGGCTGCCACATTTAGTTTTAGAATAAGACTAGCATTCAGGAACACGCTTCTGAAAAACCATTGTGAATAAGAAAGACCAATGCCCTTCCATATCGCGCACCCAAAAAACGCTTTGCCACACAGAAATCTGCAAAGGTTCTTTCAGTCAGTTGAATAACTTCACTACATTCCGCAGGCTAGTGGTCATCGTATTGGCCATAAAGAAGGACCTGACACTCACAAACACATTGCTCAGTTAAAGATTACCGTATTTTTCGGACTATAAGCCGCTACTTTTTTCCCACGTTTTGAACCCCGCGGCTTAAACAACGAAGCGGCTAATTTATGAATTTTTCCTGGGTTTTTCCCGGTTTCACAAACTTTAAGCCAAAAAACTGAGCGACATAACATTAGACCAATGACATTTCCAAACGGAAACAAAAAACGCACCTCACCTGTGTTCTGAGCTGCACGGCATCGGGGAGAAAAACTTTTTTTAAACGCACGACGATGCCAAAAGATAAACTCCCGAGAGAAATAGTTGTGAAAGGAAGGAGGAAGACAGTGAACAATGAGTTTCTTGGTAGGCTACTGTTTAGATACAAGCCGTTGTAACGCGTTGAGTCTGGGTGAAGGGAGAGCTCACTAACTCCAGTTGCAACAGAAATCATATAAGCACAGACAGATTTCCAAAACTCATGCTTTTTTATTTTTCTTGGCAACAGCGTTACGGGTTAGTCAAAGAAACTTAGAAAAGAGCATCAGAAAATAATAAGGACATATTCCTCGGCCTTGCACACATGCAGTAATAGCGGGAAAATACCGCTCTGCTCTTAAAGGAGCCACAACATATTTCACCCGTTACACCGTGTAACAGACACTGTCTTTCGTTAAAGCCTGTGTAAAGTTCATTAGTTTCAGTGTAGACACCTACACAGGTGCGGCTTATTTATGTTCAAAATAAAAATCTTTGTCAAAATCAGTGGGTGAGGCTTATATATGGGTGCGCTTTATAGTCCAGAAATTACGGTAATTACAAAACAATATGGCTGCACCCCTTCATTACAAATACAGGCGTCTAAATGACTACATTCATCAGTGATGTAACCAGTTCTATGGGACACGCAGACCCATAGCGCAGGATCTTGTTCAAACGCCACATTATATTACGTGGGACTGCATGTCTTCATTTTGAACATTTAGGAAAAGCTGAGAGTCACAGCTTTGACCTTCATTTTTGTACATCAGTATAAATTTTACACTTTATAAACCCAACCCAAATATACAAACTATAAAGGCACAAAACGTTCTGATAAGATCTCAGGCAGCATCCTCAATGCAACTGATCCTCATTCAGTGCTCTCAGACAGCAGTTGCAGGAAGCTCATATCACCAATTACATAGCCCTGATTCTCTCTCTCTCTCTCTTTTTTCTTTCTCTCTTTCTCTCAGCTTACTGAACCAGGAAAAAGACCTCTGCACACTTCAAGATATCATTAAAGGCTCGGAAGATTAAACTATTCATCAACAGTGAGTGGAATGACGAACGTTACCGCTACCTGTATCCCCACTGGTGATAAACCTGCCTGGGGAAACAGTATGAGAACATAATTTCTTGCAGTTGTTGGCCAAGACCTAATGAAGACTGCTGCAAAGCTTGGTCAGCATCACCCAATGCACTGTATAAACCTGATTGCCTCACCAAACATCAACATCATTTGGTCATTTAAGGTTGAGAGTTAAATTGTCATTATTGGAATCTGTCCAAATTCAACCTACACGCTGAGGTTAGCACTTAGAAAAAACATCTCTATATTCACCCTGACCGTCTGTGGACAGACATGTCACTCCTAACTGATGTAAACTGAAAGGATCCACTAGGAAGACTCGAATTGGCAACTGCTACCAAATGAGCTTCAGCCGATCACTGTATAAAGAGTTTGTGTCTTTATCCAAACAAGAGATTTCTACATTTTTTTGTACAATACATTTGAGCTACATTTTCACGATGTCATTATTACCCGAGATTAACATATTTAACGGAAACCCACGTTTGCATCATGTGCCTCACCTGTCCTGCAGTATCGAGGACCTCAAAGTTTACAGCTTCACCCCCAATAGCCAACTCGTGTCTGTAGATGGTCTCTGTTAGAAAACAATGATAAAAAATTTTAGCAATATAATAATTTGGGTATTTCTGAGCTGTAGGTTAAACAAAATCACAATACTCGCACACCTTCCCAATAATAGCAGTGTAATGAATGAACCTTCAGTCACCCAGATGAGGATGGGGTCCCTTTCTGGTTCCACTCATGTTTTTTTTTCCCCTCATACCATATTAGATATTTTTCTTGCCACAACCACAGCTGGCTCACTCATTAAGGACAAACTTGCAATTACAAGGAACAATCTTTTATTACCACTTTATCTGTGTAAAGCTGCTTTAAGACAATTGTTAAAAGCGCTATACAAATATAAAACATGAATTGAATTGAATAGATATATTACGGACCGAAACATAGAGCATTTTCCATTACAAAATCATATGCAGTTTGTTCTATATTTGCTGCTTAATGGAGAATTTTCATATTAAATATGAAAAAATGTATGCTTTTTATGGAAATAAAGCTTCTATTGTACTTCATTGGAAAGTCCTGCTTCATTGTGAAAAACATTGAATTTGTTCAGATCTTGGTTTAAATCCCACCACCACTGCTGGGCCCTTGAGCAAGGCCCTTGACCCTCAACTGCAGAGTTGTATGAATGAGATCAATGTAAGACAAATCTAATGTAAATATAATTATTGACATCGCAAAAGGCACCACAGGAGTAATTAAGTTAGGAAACAGCGACATTCCGTGGCCAAGCGCCGTCACAGCAGCGTTATTTAATAAGGAAAGCTTTATAATGAATATAAAACGACTTTATTCTCTGTAAAAGCGGCAGATTGAGAAAAGCGCCAGTAAAAACTGTGCAATATCCAACAGTTGGTGTAAAAAAACACCCACCGAGAGTTGGATCATATTCACCGATGAATCTCCTGGTGATGAAGCGCACAGCCAGAGCTGGAAGAAAACATCAACATCCAGTGGACATTAAACACCAAATACTTCAATCCTTATTCGACTTTCCTTTTATTCTGTTTCTACTCCTGTGTGATTATTATTATAAATACAGTGTAGATCTGAACACCTTTACCTGTTTTTCCGACTGCACCCTGTCCCAGGATCACAATCCGGACTGTTCTGGCAGATGGGAAGCTCCCGGTTCTGCGCAAACTTCTGGATAAAGCGAAATTAGAGCTCATGCTGTTTACCGACAAATAAAACACTGAACCGGAGATCTACACCGAAATCTGTGCGCGTGCAGAGTGGAACCTTATCTCACTGCTCCGTCTAGTCTGTGACACACACACACACACACACACACACACACACACACACACACACACACACACACACACACACACACTCTCTCTCTCTCTCTCTCTCTCTCTCTCACGCACGCGCACACTTTCTCTTCCTTCCTTCCTTTCTCTCTCTCTCTCTCTCTCTCACACACACACTTTCTCCTTCCTTCCTCCCTCTCTCACACACTTTCTCCTTCCTTCCTCCCTCTCTCACACACACTTTCTCCTTTCTCCTCTCTCACACACTTTCTCCTTCTTCTCTCTCTCACACACACACTTTCCTCTCACACACTTTCTCCTTTCTCCTCTCTCACACACACTTTCTCCTTCTCTCTCTCTCTCTCACACACACTTTCCTCTCACACACTTTCTCCTTTCTCCTCTCTCACACACACTTTCTCCTTCTCTCTCTCTCTCACACACACTTTCTTCTCTCACACACTTTCTCCTTCTTCTCTCTCTCTCACACACACTTTCTTCTCTCACACACTTTCTCCTTCTTCTCTCTCTCACACACACACTTTCTTCTCTCACACACTTTCTTCTTCTTCTTCTCCTCTCTCTCACACACACACTTTCTTCTCACACACTTTCTCCTTCTTCTCTCTCTCTCTCACACACACACACACACACACACACTTTCTTCTCTCTCACACTTTCTTCTTCTTCTCTCTCTCTCACACACACACTTTCTTCTTCTTCTCTCTCTCTCTCACACACACTTTCTTCTCTCATACACTTTCTCCTTCTTTCCTTCTTCTCGCTCACACACACACCTCTTTCTTTCTCTCTCACCCACCAACACAAATTGATTTTACCATCCTTGTAAGGTCCTTCCAAGTAATTCAACTACAACTACTACAGTTATTCCTATTATTATTATTATTATTATTATTATTATTATTATTATTGTCATTGACGATGCAGCTGTTGCTACAGCTAAAAACACCCCTAGACCTGTCAGTGTAAAGAAAATCTAGTCCACACAAACAATTAATTACCCTCCCCCTCCACACACACACACACACACACACACACACACACACAGAGGGTTTGCTATGCATTAACAATTATTATCAATAATTAACGATCAACCTGCTAGAAACTCGGAACAACCTCCGAAAAATCTAAACATTCAGCTCTCCTCCAAGGAAGAGAAAATGATTCCTCGCAGGGACCAGCAGCTCCACACCCTGACCAAAAAAATGAATAAATAAAAACAAATTGCCATTTGGTCCACATGAAGATATAAAAACATGAATCCTCACACACGCACACAAACAAATCATCAGCATATTTTCCCCCCCGCAGGGGAATGTTTATTAAATTAAATGGCAGTCGTTACAAACAAAGGACACACATTCATTCGAGCTCCGTTACACTCGAATCCACGGCTGGACCGTCAGGGTTATAATCAGAAGAGCGAGGCGGGGTCAGATGAGTGTGGAGACACCGCGATGGTGTTGATCCGGAGGACCGTCTGCGGCTGGACGATAGCTGTACACACAACACACAAACAAATCATCAGCATATTTTCCCCGCAGGGGAATGTTTATTAAATTAAATGGCAGTCGTTACAAACAAAGGACACACATTCATTCGAGCTCCGTTACACTCGAATCCACGGCTGGACCCGTCAGGGTTATAATCAGAAGAGCGAGGCGGGGTCAGATGAGTGTGGGAGACACCGCGATGGTGTTGATCCGGAGGACCGTCTGCGGCTGGACGATAGCTGTACACACAACACACAAACAAAACTCACTCGCAACAGGTCACAGAGGTGTGTGTGTGTGTGTGTGTGTGTGTGTCATTGCATTTGCTGTACAACAATTAGTACAGGACCTCATAATGACTTCTTCCTCAGCAAACAGTGTATTGATAATTCCAGCACTGCGATCAATCGAATAGACAGGTATCAGATGATGCTGGTGAAACTCTACCTTCTTTTCCCAACCATAGTAGCAGTGTACATTTTTTAAATAGCGACAAACCTATTTTGATAAAATTAAATAAATAAAAAATGTACACACATGATGGATCGTTGGTCATTAACATGAACCCTCCGTACTGCATACCGATTACCGCTGCATGACGTATACCTCGTTATCAGCACATACCTAATATGGATGCGCTCTGAGCGAGGTGTCAGATACCCACAGAAATACCGAAGTCTGAAACGCAGACAGTCAGGAATCTCACACGCTGCTCCTGAAACCTCGGCCTTTTCCCTGCTGACGGTGACGGTGCTCGGGAAGTGCAGAAGTGCAAATCGTTTTTTCCTGCCGGATCCCAGATCGTTTTCCTGTTTACTTTCAACTAATCAGCAAACTAAATTTAGACGCATCGCTGGAGCGCTGAGGAATTCGCGCTATTCCTCAAGACAGGACCAGGAGCCACGATAAGAGCCGAGTCTAGAAAACGAAGCCGTGGAGTCGCTCCGAGTCTACAAAGCCTCCTGCGGAATAATGGAACACCCAGGCACGTGCCCGTAACGGGTTATACACAATGTTGGGTCGATCGCTGCGGAGATTTGATTGCATATAGAACAAGAGTTCCCTGTGATTAGGCATCTTCATGGGCGAGATGAACCATCGCAGGGCTCTGTTTAAAGTCCCGCCCTCAGTACAAACAACCAATTGACTGGAGGCTTGCAATAAAAGCAAATACTTTAATTACTAAAATTAAAATGACGCATATTTAGACAGAAAGCAAATAAACGGCAGGTCGAAACATCTTAGGTTCTGCTCAAGCGCAGTACAGGGACGCAAGTGTTTTTCTGTCGTTTCAGTGTGAATGAGCAACTTTTGGGAAACGACTGAAAAAATTTAAGTTTGGAGAGTTTTTAGATTTCAAATGTATCTGCATTAGTGTGGAATCAGAACCAGTGCCCATGGCACGGATTAAATCAACGTTTTTCGTGTTACTACCAAACCTTTACCTTTATAAGAAAGAATTTGAGGAAAGAAAACCTTTGTATTTCAATTAGGCTTTGTGAGAAACAGTACAGTGCACAAGAGGGGTTTGTTTTGTGGGTGAACTCGCACAGGGTCATCAGCTAAAACGCCTGAAACCTGCACGTTCGGCTCCAGCTCTCGCATCACCCCATTACGAGCGCGGTTATAAAATATGCATGCGGCTGCGAGCGAGTCGTTATGAGCTCCATCCATTAAGGCCCCGTTCAAACCTGTAGGACGAACGACACAATTAATCAATACGGAGATCTTAAACCTGACTCACTTCTCTTCTTCTGGAACCGATGTCTCTTCCAGAACACCATGTGCACCATTGGCCAGGACTCGGTCTTCTCCACGACGGTGGCCTCAACTCGGACTAGATCACGCCTGGGTGTGAGAACAGTAAACACACACACACACACACACACACACACACACACACACACACACACACACACACACACACACACACACACACGGTGTGAAAATGGAGGGAACAGAGGCTTTTTTTTGCTGCACACTGAAGCTCACGCTAAAATATTCATGCAGTTACGCACTGCACGATATTTCAAACAGAGACCCTTCATCTGTTCAGGCAAAACGAACGATTTGCTTTTACTGCGCTAGAGTTTATTAGTCGTTCTAATCACACACACACACACACACACACACACACACACACACACACACTCCTGATTATCCTACACTGCGAGAACAATTGGCACATTACACAGCTACTCCAACAGATATGTGCACATCCTGGCAACCTCCCAACGTATCGTGCGAATATTTGAAAGAACCAGTGGTGTATAAATAAAGGACGGTTCGGTCCGTGTGCACAGAGCATGTGAAGCAGAATCGAATGTCTCGGGTGATAGAAATATTAGTGCTGGTTTATTATTGTTGCATATTAATAAATATTTGTCAGGCATAAAGGCGCGTCTAAATATCTTCCCCTTTCTGTTGATCAGTCTTTCCCCTGATCGCTCGTTTCCTGCTCCAAGCTGCACCCTTTAATAGTCTTTAGATGGTAAGATGCTGCCATTTCCTCGAACCCTCTCTCGCCCGCGATGGGGAACACGCCTGCTTGACGCTTTAACACACTCGGTTTGAGGCCTTTCACTCACACAGGACTCGAACAGGAAACAACGTTACCTGAGAAGAGGCTTTCCGATGAGTGTGAAATCTTCTCCTCCCACCAGCAGCACCTGTACACACACACACACACACACACACACACACACACACACACACACACACACACACACACACACAGAGACGGAGTGAGAGAACATTATATCCAGAGAGAGATAGAAGAGCAAAAGACAGAGAGGGTTTGAAAAGAAAAAGAGGCTGAAACATCTGACCTTCTCCAGCAGTATGCGGTCTCCACACTCTGCCTCGATGTGGTTCTCAATCTGGATCAGATCTTCGTTCGTCACTTTCCACTGACGGCTGGCGAAGTGAACGACGGCGAACAGGCGTCCGTACTCTCGCTTCTCCAGCAGACTGTTCACCTTCTCTACGACCGCTGCAGGAAACAATCAGAGCATTGCTACTGTTACAGAGTGACTGCCTTTTTCTACCTGTCAACCATCCGGTGTACACAAACTGCACCTACACCACCTGTGTGAGACCTCACGCAAAATATACATATACACATATATATATATATATATATATATATATATATATATATATATATATATATATATATATATATATATATATATATATATATTCTTTTCACAATATTTCAAATATTGTTTGGCAGTACAGGGGAGCAAGTTCAAGATCATTAGCAGAAAGCGTGTGAAGACTGTGAGGAAATGAAACAAAACATCACAGTGACACACACACACACACACACACACACACACACACACACAATCTTGCTTATTAGTACAATTAAAGGCAAGCAGAGTCCTGTTCCAATGAAACCCAGATCTGCCTTTTATTTCTTCAAATTGGCATCAGATTCGAATCAAACAGACGTCTGAGCACCAGCAGCTCTCATGCACGAGTTTCCGACAGATCTCTCTCTTATGGCTAATGCTTGTCATTTCCTGATGCTGGTTTTTATTCACTCTTGTGAGAAGACACGCACCAGGAGCCACAGGTCACCGAAGCGGCAGCATCCAAACTCGCAGCCTCTCATCATGTTTGACTTCATCTACTGAAAGGATTCAGTCCGTGTGTGTTGGTCGTTCAAGCGGACGTGCAAAAAAAAAAAAAAAAGACGGACGTGAAACAAAAGGGCATGTCCAGCTGTGGATATTTCACCTTCCAGTGGCGTTTTGGGTTTTTACTCGCAAGGAAACAAAGCAAAGATCTTGAGGACCAGTTGGTCATGTACGAGCACTGAAGCACAGAGGCCACGTCACTGAGACTGTCTGCATTTTGTTAGCGTTCTGTGGTTTATATTAAATCTGTTTTGCACATATTATAAAATCAGTTCAAAAAGGCAAAATGGTAAATGATCAGTTTTCAGTATTTAGCAGGCATGTAAAGGGGAAACAAATGTATAAAAGATTGTAAAAAGATCTTAGCGTGCCTTGATGTTTCTGTTCTTCGTCCTCTTTGTTATATGGTGCTAATTCAGGCCACGGCGGTCTGGATAGCGACGTCTCGGGAACGTGACTGTGGAGGGGAAGAAAAAAAAAGACATTTGATTAGACATTAAATCATAAAGATGTCCACAAGTACACAAACCATGTACTTGAGATAAAGTAGTAATACAGTGGATAAAATATTACTCCAGTAAAAGAACTACTGTAAAAATCACTTGAGTCAAAGTACAAAACTATTTGCCTTCAAATGTGATTTCCAAATGACTGTGATTTATTAAGGTTTTATATTTATATAATGTCCTGCTTAATCAACTCTGTTATGTGAAAAGACTCCAATGAGACTCTTAACACACCGATCTATTTATAGAATGATATTAATGAGTCAAACACTAATTGATATCTATTAAAATTATCATGAGTCCAAAACTACTTCAAAAAAAAATCTTGCAAAACAGATTGTTGTGGTAAAATAGACTCAGGAGTTTCTTCCATCATTTATTCCTCTCTGAATGTTCCGCTTGCTGTTGACGCTGAACTGTATGTTGGTGATAAGTAGAAACCACCAAGTGCCAATCGAAACAAGTTCAAACCAGTGTTTTGTGCGCTCTACACCGATGGGTGGCTTGCTGCCTGACTGAGCGGTTAAGTTTTTATTCGCTTGTATATAAAAAACAAACGACCGATTTTGCATAATGGAGTTGAAAAAAAAGTAAGAGTTTGACTTTGGTTAAAGTCTCCTGGAAATGCTTTAGTAAAGTACAGATACTCAAAAAAGCTACTTAAATACAATACATTTACTTTCGTACCTGTTTATCTATTTTACACTGCTTATCTTAAACCTACACACAAGTATTCATTCTTGTATCTGAGACATTCTTAGTAGTAATAGTAGAAATAACAGTAGTAGAGATTTGATGCCATGTCAGAATAGAGGCAAAGGTTTTACAAAAGTAGAAGAGTCACAACAAAACAACCAGAAGGGAAATCAAACAAAAGAGAATAAAGTATTTGACGTCCTTTTCTGGTGACATCTTGATCAGTACAAGTCCTTACTCCATAAAAGCAGGACAATCTAATAAAACTGAAGACTGAGGATTCTGAAATCGCCTATAGGACATCTAGTGACCACTACTTGATCAAGTCTCATTTTAAAAAAGACTGAAAGTGTCGGGGACATTCTTGTGTAGTGGCATGTTGTTAACTGTTCCAATCCTAATCACAGACAGAAAAAGTCCATACTAACATTTGTAATTTACAGCTATGATATGATCACATCTAACCAAAGGAAGGATGAAGAATATATTCAAACAATAATCATGGGTGAGGTCAAGAAAGATTTTTGTTGTTTTTTTACCTCTTGGGAACTGCAGTGCTCTTCTCCTTTTGACAGTGTGTGATGTGAGGAACTGTACATCCTATAAGAGAAACAGATCACTCACACTCATCAAGTTACCTACAGTCATTACGGAAATACGAATGGATCTGGCTCCATAGCACAAAAAAGCCTGTCTGTCTGTCTGCTGTAAGAAAGCCTGATGATCTCTCACTCATGCTCTATATCACACACACACACACACACACACACACACACACACGCACAATAAATAAGTGCTGGGGAAAAAACAATAAGCAATACGTCGCCATCCCACTACTGCAGTTTGTCTATGATGAAGACTTTTCCCCCGACCTGCTGCTCATGACAAGGAGACATAAAACATTTGGAGGAAAATGCCCAAAAAAACGAGTGGCCATCATTACTTTAAGAAATGAAGGTCAGTCAGTCCGAAAATTTTGAAAGTGTCCCCAAGTGCAGTCACAAAACCATCAAGCGCTACAAAGAAACTGGCTCACATGCGGACCGCCCCAGGAAAGGAAGACCAAGAGTCACCTCTGCTGCGGAGGATAAGTTCATCCGAGTCACCAGCCTCAGAAATCGCAGGTTAACAGCAGCTCAGATTAGAGACCAGGTCAATGGCACACAGAGTTCTAGCAGCAGACACATCTCTACAACAACTGTTAAGAGGAGACTGTGTGAATCAGGCCTTCATGGTAGAATATCTGCTAGGAAACCACTGCTAAAGAAAGGCAACAAGCAGAAGAGACTTGTTTGGGCTAAAGAACACAAGGAATGGACATTAGACCAGTGGAAATCTGTGCTTTGGTCTGATGAGTCCAAATTTGAGATCTTTGGTTCCAACCACCGTGTCTTTGTGCGGCGCAGAAAAGGTGAACGGATGGACTCTACATGCCTGGTTCCCACCGTGAAGCATGGAGGAGGAGGTGTGATGGTGTGGGGGTGCTTTGCTGGTGACACTGTTGGGGATTTATTCAAAATTGAAGGCATACTGAACCAGCATGGCTACCACAGCATCTTGCAGCGGCATGCTATTCCATCCGGTTTGCGTTTAGTTGGACCATCATTTATTTTTCAACAGGACAATGACCCCAAACACACCTCCAGGCTGTGTAAGGGCTATTTGACCAAGAAGGAGAGTGATGGGGTGCTGCGCCAGATGACCTGGCCTCCACAGTCACCGGACCTGAACCCAATCGAGATGGTTTAGGGGTGAGCTGGACCGCAGAGTGAAGGCAAAAGGGCCAACAAGTGCTAAGCATCTCTGGGAACTCCTTCAAGACTGTTGGAAGACCATTTCAGGTGACTACCTCTTGAAGCTCATCAAGAGAATGCCAAGAGTGTGCAAAGCAGTAATCAAAGCAAAAGGTGGCTACTTTGAAGAACCTAGAATATGACATTTTTCAGTTGTTTCACACTTTTTTGTTATGTATATAATTCCACATGTTAATTCATAGTTTTGATGCCTTCAGTGTGAATCTACAATTTTCATAGTCATGAAAATAAAGAAAACTCTTTGAATGAGAAGGTGTGTCCAAACTTTTGGTCTGTACTGTGTGTGTGTATATATATATATATATATATATATATATATATATATATATATATATATATATATATTTTGTTCAGTAAATGTATTTATTCACATTATTAAAATAACAAATAAAATTGCTGACTCTAAAAATGCTGACGAAGAAACAAATCGGTTGGTTATGAATAGATGTTTCTAAATACGTATGTATGTATGTATGCATGTATGTATGCATGTATGTATGCATGTATGTATGTATGCATGTATGTATACATACATAAATAGCAATTTATCCAGGCTTGGGACTGGCACTAAGAGTGCACTGGCTTGTGCAACCCCAATGGCTGGGTTGCATGTATGCATGAATTCTGGACCTTTCAGCAGCATTTGACACAGACAACCACAAGACACTTTTGTCAACCCTCAAGAGCCTTGGTATCTGCGGAACAGCATGGGAATGGTTTGCTTCCTACCTGGAAGGTCGCTCATACCAGGTAACATGGAGGGGATCCACATCTGCCCCATGCAGACTCACCACTGGTGTCCCACAAGGCTCGGTACTTGGTCCCTCCTTTTCTCCTCTATACCCACTCCATTGGTGAAGTCATATCCTCACATGGGTTTTCTTATCACTGCTATGCAGATGACACTCAACTCATCTTTTCTTTCCCTCCATCAGATACCACAGCTTCCGCTCGGATCTCAGCATGCTTGTCAGACATATCTTTATGGATGAGGGCTCACCAACTTAAACTCAACCCCAGCAAAACAGAACTGCTGGTCATCCCAGGTGATTCATCTCCAGGTCAAGATCTACAAATAACACTTCATGACTCTCTGCTCTCCCTTCAGCCACTGCTCGTAACCTTGGGGTAACTATGGACAATGAACTGTCTTTTTTCCCACATGTCGCTAATGTTGCTCGTTCTTGTCGATTTCTTCTCTATAACATCCGAAGGATTCGACCATTTCTGTCCATACAGGCTGCCCAGTTGCTTGTTCAGTCTCTTGTCATTTCAAGACTGGACTACTGCAACTCTCTGCTGGCAGGTCTTCCCCTGAACGCTATTCGTCCACTGCAAATGATCCAAAACGCAGCTGCACGACTTGTGTTCAATCAGCCCAAGTTTTCCCACACCACCCCACTGCTGCGCTCCTTCACTGGCTTCCAGTAGCTGCACGTATCAGATTCAAAACACTGATGCTTGCCTACAAGGCCAAAAATGGACCAGCACCATCTTACCTCAGTGACCTCATCACATCTCGCACTGCACCACGCTGTCTGAGATCCTCCAGCACTGCTCGACTGGTACCACCTTCTCTCAGAATGAGAGGTAAGTACACTTCAAGGCTCTTCTCTGTTCTGGCACCGAGGTGGTGGAATGAACTTCCCCTAGATGTCCGTACAGCAGAGTCCCTGATTTTCTTTAAGCGACGACTGAAGACCTACCTCTTCCTGAAATACCTAAATTAGCACTTTCCAAGTTTGTAGAATTCGAGTTATATTTATATTGAGTTTGTATTCTTGCGTACCAGTGTAGATTTATTCACTACTAGAGATTTAAAGCACGTTTGTACGTCGCTCTGGATAAGGGCGTCTGCTAAATGCCGCAAATGTAAATGTAAATGAATGTATGAATAAATGAAAATATGAATAAATAAATGAACGTATGAATAAATAAATGTAATAGACTGTGCATTCCAGAGTGTTTTATTCCTTAGTGTTAGGAAAGCACTTTCTGATCAACTTATAACAACTATAAACCATTATCAAGCCTCTCTCTCTCTCTCTCTCTCTCTCTCTCTCTCTCTCTCACACACACACACACACACACACACACACACACACACAGTACAAGTACTAAACATTAAAGCGATACTCAAGTTGTTGTCACGTCTCTATGGAGGTGCCAATAAGTGCTAAGCATCTCTGGGAACTCCTTCAAGACTGTTGGAAGACCATTTCAGGTGACTACCTCTTGAAGCTCATCAAGAGAATGCCAAGAGTGTGCAAAGCAGTAATCAAAGCAAAAGGTGGCTACTTTGAAGAACCTAGAATATGACATTTTTCAGTTGTTTCACACTTTTTGTTATGTATATAATTCCACATGTTAATTCATAGTTTTGATGCCTTCAGTGTGAATCTACAATTTTCATAGTCATGAAAATAAAGAAAACTCTTTGAATGAGAAGGTGTGTCCAAACTTTTGGTCTGTACTGTGTGTGTGTATATATATATATATATATATATATATATATATATATATATATATATATATATTTTGTTCAGTAAATGTATTTATTCACATTATTAAAATAACAAATAAAATTGCTGACTCTAAAAATGCTGACGAAGAAACAAATCGGTTGGTTATGAATAGATGTTTCTAAATACGTATGTATGTATGTATGCATGTATGTATGCATGTATGTATGCATGTATGTATGTATGCATGTATGTATACATACATAAATAGCAATTTATCCAGGCTTGGGACTGGCACTAAGAGTGCACTGGCTTGTGCAACCCCAATGGCTGGGTTGCATGTATGCATGAATTCTGGACCTTTCAGCAGCATTTGACACAGACAACCACAAGACACTTTTGTCAACCCTCAAGAGCCTTGGTATCTGCGGAACAGCATGGGAATGGTTTGCTTCCTACCTGGAAGGTCGCTCATACCAGGTAACATGGAGGGATCCACATCTGCCCCATGCAGACTCACCACTGGTGTCCCACAAGGCTCGGTACTTGGTCCCTCCTTTTCTCCTCTATACCCACTCCATTGGTGAAGTCATATCCTCACATGGGTTTTCTTATCACTGCTATGCAGATGACACTCAACTCATCTTTTCTTTCCTCCATCAGATACCACAGCTTCCGCTCGGATCTCAGCATGCTTGTCAGACATATCTTTATGGATGAGGGCTCACCAACTTAAACTCAACCCCAGCAAAACAGAACTGCTGGTCATCCCAGGTGATTCATCTCCAGGTCAAGATCTACAAATAACACTTCATGACTCTCTGCTCTCCCTTCAGCCACTGCTCGTAACCTTGGGGTAACTATGGACAATGAACTGTCTTTTTTCCCACATGTCGCTAATGTTGCTCGTTCTTGTCGATTTCTTCTCTATAACATCCGAAGGATTCGACCATTTCTGTCCATACAGGCTGCCCAGTTGCTTGTTCAGTCTCTTGTCATTTCAAGACTGGACTACTGCAACTCTCTGCTGGCAGGTCTTCCCCTGAACGCTATTCGTCCACTGCAAATGATCCAAAACGCAGCTGCACGACTTGTGTTCAATCAGCCCAAGTTTTCCCACACCACCCCACTGCTGCGCTCCCTTCACTGGCTTCCAGTAGCTGCACGTATCAGATTCAAAACACTGATGCTTGCCTACAAGGCCAAAAATGGACCAGCACCATCTTACCTCAGTGACCTCATCACATCTCGCACTGCACCACGCTGTCTGAGATCCTCCAGCACTGCTCGACTGGTACCACCTTCTCTCAGAATGAGAGGTAAGTACACTTCAAGGCTCTTCTCTGTTCTGGCACCGAGGTGGTGGAATGAACTTCCCCTAGATGTCCATACAGCAGAGTCCCTGATTTTCTTTAAGCGACGACTGAAGACCTACCTCTTCCTGAAATACCTAAATTAGCACTTTCCAAGTTTGTAGAATTCGAGTTATATTTATATTGAGTTTGTATTCTTGCGTACCAGTGTAGATTTATTCACTACTAGAGATTTAAAGCACGTTTGTACGTCGCTCTGGATAAGGGCGTCTGCTAAATGCCGCAAATGTAAATGTAAATGAATGTATGAATAAATGAAAATATGAATAAATAAATGAAAGTATGAATAAATAAATGTAATAGACTGTGCATTCCAGAGTGTTTTATTCCTTAGTGTTAGGAAAGCACTTTCTGATCAACTTATAACAACTATAAACCATTATCAAGCCTCTCTCTCTCTCTCTCTCTCTCTCACACTCTCACACACACACACACACACACACACACACACACACACAGTACAAGTACTAAACATTAAAGCGATACTCAAGTTGTTGTCACGTCTCTATGGAGGTGCCAATAATTTCGTGTCTCTGTCCCTTAGTAACTCAAGTCAGCGATGATTAAAAACTTGGATAATAGCAAAAAATAAACAGTAAACAACAACAAATAAACATCAGCAGCACCTGGAAGCAGGTGAAATAAACGGGACCCCCAGTGAGCCACTCATCTGTGCAATTCATTCTCCTTATTCTAGCAGAAAATTATAAAAAACAATAATAAAATAAACCTCTCGCAAGAGTTGAAGTGTTTATTATGTTTCAACTCACGTGTTTGTTTTGTATGACAGGCGAGTCTCCGGCATGCTCGCAGTAATCCCTGACCGCTCTTCAACCCGGTCGCCATCTTTTCCGTAACCCCGCGGTGCGTGAACCGGAAGTACAAACCTGGAGTGGACTACAGCAGCTCAGCGAAGAACTACGAGATCCGGCGTGCGTTACTGTAGATGGACGTGACGCCACACGTGACCTCGCACATGACACTGGTGCTGGGCTCAGGCGCAAGCTTATGGACTGAAGCGAAAGGTGGGAGAGAGAAAGAGAGCGATCTACACACTCCGGCATCCAGGTGAGAGTGAGACACGTGGGACAGCTGAGGCAGGTGGGACAGAAGGGGGAGAGTGGGACAGTGGAGCGTTTGTATAAGCAGTGTTTTGTGGTTGGGTGTCTATTTCTCATTAGAGCTAACTTTTTAGCTACCTGGATTGAGTGAGAAGATGAAAATAAACACATCAGATCTGTAATAAACCGTTTTCAGCAGTACAGCTTGAGACCTAGCTCGCAATTTAACCTCAACACTGTGCCAAAATATGTTCACGGGACACCCTGTGGTTGTTTGTTGGTTTGTTTGTTTGTTGGTTTGTTTGTTTGTTGGTTTGTTGGTTTGTTTGTTTGTTTGTTTGTTTGTTTGTTTGCTTGCTTGCTTGCTTGCTTGTTTGTTTGTTTGTCTTGGATTTGATTGTTCTCTGTTTGCTGGTGACGACCACATGCTTCAGGATGTCTGTTATTGATTAGCCTCAGTGATGGAGTCAGTCACATGGAGATCATCCAGTTCAACTCTACTGGCCAGATGAAACCTCAACGATTTATATTAAGCTGCACCACTTCAGTTCTTGGTCTTTTATTTGATATTTGATGGGTGCACATTCCCTTGGCCATGTCGTGTAAAAGTCAGACTATTTTCAAAAGTGAGCGTGAATCTCGCACTGACCTGCCTACATGCCTCCTGACGCTAAGCGACATCCGTTCAGCTGGGACAGGTTATAGGAATCGTCCAGGACTCTTATTTGAGCAGAACTCCCATGCAGTGGTGATTCATCTGTTTGAACAGGATTACAGCTATGCAACTTGTTTTCTTATCTCGTTGTGGTGTAAAAAGGAACAAACTCTGAGGCATTGATCTGTAGAAATGTGCACTGCAGAGCTAAAACAGCTGGAGCAGCTGTTTTTAAGGCTGTTGGTCAGAGAACCTCTTTTTTTTTTCCTCTTTCAGCAAGTTAGACGCAAGCAGAACAGCGCAGAGCGTCACTGCACATTTCACTTCCTTTATCTTTATGATGAGACCGGCAGATCTTTTTATTTTCCATGTCCATGTGGAGCAGAAGAAGTGAAAAGCAAAGTTGCTGGTCATATGATCCAACCTGTGATTGCAATCCAGTAATGTTACTCAACTGAAATGTAAATTTAAATTCTTCAATTCATCGTATTTTTTGTGGAATAGAGGTCGACCGGTAGTGGAATTTACAGATAACCGATTAATGGTTTGGATCATACGATTACCGATTAAACAAGGCGATAGTTTTTCAAATTTATACTAAATAATAAAACTTACCACTCCATGTAAAATAGTACTGAGCTTTATTACAAAAAAACAACACATAATCTTTATTAAATGTTGAGGAAAATAAAAGAAATGCATTCAAACAGGAACAAAACTAACACTCCAAATGAATAACAAGTTTCATTCAAAATCAATGAAAAAAAAGTGATTCTCCTCCAGATGCCACTCTTGCACTGTGTAACGCAACCCGGAAAAACTATTGGTATAGCTTTTTTTCTGAAAGCTAATCTGCAAAACTGATGAATCAACCTCTCGAAATTAATTTTTTTTCTGTTTTTCACAGGACTTGATTCCAATCCCTCAACAGAGTTTGTGACTCGTTCATTAACCAGGGCATATGGTGTCAATCTAAGTGAAGACCTGCATGGCAGTATTTTAGCCACGTATCAATACAGCTTTAATAACACCACGTCTGGAGCTCTGATCTTGTGTGTGTTGGGCGTGTGTGACTATACCGTTGTTGTGTAAAAACTGTGTGAGACATGGCCGTGAACTCTGAGCCAAGTGATTGGGGATACAATGAAACAGACGAAGAGAAAGCACCTCTCCTGGTGGCACCTTATGACCAGTCGAAAGAGAGCCGGGGCAAGACCTCGCCGTACGGAGCAGTGTTTATCGTGGTTAATGCCGCACTGGGGGCGGGGCTTCTGAATTTCCCCGCTGCTTTCTACATGGCCGGAGGAGTGGTGGCTGGAGTAGTGCTGCAGATGGTGAGTGTGTAGATGAAGAAGGCTATGCCTCCTTCCTTCTTAATGACATCGACACAGTTGTAATGATTAAGATTTCTAAGAATAAATTTTTTTTCTATTGCAGTGTTTATTGATCTTCATCATCACTGGCTTGGTGATTCTCGCTTATTGTTCTCAGGTGAGCAGCTGCACAACATGCATACAAAATACACACTGCATTGAAAACCCATTACCCAGGGTGTTTAAAGTTCCTTGTCTGTAAAGGGCTGGAAAAACGAAAGGTTACTTTATAATGATAAAATAGGAGTGGACTGTAATTAATAGCAACAGTCTACTACAATGGCTCAGGACCGCACCTCAACATTAATGATGTTGTACTGAATGGACATTCAGTTCCCTTTTGAGTCTGGTTCCTCTCAAGGTTCCTTCCTCATACCATCTCAGGGAGTTTTTCTTTGCCATAGTGGCCACTGGCTCGCTCATTAGAGATAAACTTAGTTATAAGGAACAAACTTATAGACACCAAACTTTATATATTGTTTTATACAACTTCATAACCTCTTTATCTCTGTGAAGCTGCTTTAAGACAATGCCCATTGCTAAAGCACAATACAAATAAAAATGAAAGAATGAGAGCAAAATGACAACTTGGATCTGTAGAAAGACAAATGAAGCAATACCTTTGGTTTATATTTTCGGGGAAACTTGTGACAACAATCAGCAGAAATACAGAAGGACATTTGTTTCAGCCGTTATGTATCTATCGCCTGTGCTGGAAACCGTCTGTACTGAAAGCCTTCTCGTTCTGTAGGTGAGCAACGAGAGCACGTATCAGGAAGTGGTCCGAGCCGTGTGCGGAAAAGTTCTGGGGATCATATGCGAGGTCGGCATCGCCGTCTACACCTTCGGCACATGCATAGCCTTCCTCATCATTATCGGAGACCAGCTGGACAAGCGTGAGTCACGTGCATCAGGGCTAATTCCTTTTCTCAGTGTTTTATTGAACGAAATAATCTTAGGGCCGTGTATCGGCACAAATCAGGCGATACGATACACATCACGATACAGGAGTTGCGATACGGTATGTCTCATGGAATCGAGTGTTTTGCGATACAGCAGTACAATTTGTAAGGATCATTGTACCTAACACGACAATTTATTACATCATTGTTTTAAACATATGCTTATAGTGGTTGAAGCAACCTAATATGAAGACACACAGACAGACACAGACAGACACACAGATCTATCGATCTATCGATCTATCGATCTATCGATCTATCTATCTATCTATCTATCTATCTATCTATCATTGCATAGTACAGGTACACAGCAACAAAAATGCATTTTAGCATGTACCAGAAGTGCGAAAAGTAGCAATTGTGTAGATAAATATAAAAGTATATGCACAGCATATATATAAACATATGCACAATGAATAAATATAAAGGCTATAGCATTGAAGAGTTTTGTAGACATTGTTGAAAAGTACAAGTCAATGGTTTTATGTCTATGGCAGTGAAAAAATTGCAGACGCTGTTGTAAAGGTACCACAAGGTTTTGGCATTGACGAAAATGTGCAGGCTGAATAAACAAGTCCACTAAATATATATACATACATGAATGTAAAATATTAGGCAGGATGTACAGTAAGGTATATACAGATACACATAAATATAATAGTAGTGCAGATGGAAGTGAGGCACAATATGTGTAGAGAATGCGGAGTATACAAAAAACAATATGTAACATTTACATATACAGTGCTTATACAGTGATCTAAGGGTGTAGTGTAGAGTTCAGTGTGGTGATGGTGGATGGAAATAAAGCTGTCCCTGATCCTGCTGGTTCTGGTGCGTATGTTTCTGTATCTCGATCTTGATAGATGGAGGTTAAACAGTTTGTGACTGGGATGTGAAGGGTCCTTGCGTATCGTGTATTTTCTTACACCCCTAATAATTCTATTAGTCACTAAAGTTAAACAGCTTTTATTGGTATGGTGTGATGAGTTTTTCCTCTTGGCTGTGTGTTTAGTGATCAACGCGATGGCCCATGAGTCGGACGGTTCTATCGGATCTCACTGGTATACAGACCGCAAATTCACCATCACCGTCACCTCTGTGCTCATCATCCTCCCTCTGTCCATCCCTAAAGAGATCGGCTTCCAGAAATATGCCAGGTCTGTCTGTCTTATGTGTATTTCTCTTGTGTGCGTGCCTGTCTGCTTTGTTGTGTCCTAATATCATTTTGACCTTGTGACCTTTAGCACATTTAGTGTGATCGGTACCTGGTATGTGACCGTTATAATCATCATTAAATACATCTGGCCTGACCAAGAAGTTTCACCTGGAATCATTCCTTCCAGGTTTGTACTTCCCGCTCCTCAGGTTCTCCGGTGAATAATGAAAATAGCAAAGACGTCTTAATCGAGTAATGACAGTAATTACATGTATGTGCTGGTGTGCCTGTGTGTGTTTTATCCCTCTCAAGTCCTGCATCCTGGACCGATGTGTTCAACGCCATGCCGACTATCTGCTTTGGATTCCAGGTATGTATGTGTGTGTTTTTTATAGATCTTAGGGATGGTAAGATTCGCCGAAGTGAATCGGCATAAAAGTTTCTAGAAAGTGTGCAAGTTAACATTTGTATCGCCATGCATTGTTTTTAAAAATAATTTTTTTATATATAATTATTAGCAGACTGCTATACTTTTTCTCTAGCGTGTTTTCTCTTATATGCATCTTTTAATGTATAATATCGTTGAAGTGTAAATCTTACAGAGTTTTATCATTTAAAAATATAAATCCATATTTTAAAACCTCTATCTCTCAAAAACTGCTATGGGACAATGTCTATTGCTGAAAGGGGCACATAAATACAATTAAACTGAAGTGAAAATCGTTCCGTTTGAGTCTAACGCATACTGCATAATGTACAGCCCACAGTGTGAATCTGAGGGTTTGGAAAATAACTTATGTCTTTTTTTTTTTTTTTTTTCTTTTTCTATCTTTCAGTGTCATGTGAGCAGTGTACCAGTGTTTAACAGTATGAGGAATGCAACACTTCGGCCATGGGGGGGCGTAGTAACAATCGGCATGATCATCTGCCTGTTCGTCTACACAGGAACGGGTGTGTGTAAGATTTATAAACCTGAGTACATGATGATATTACATAATGAGGTCAAGATCATGTAGCTCTTTCTCTCTCTCTCTCTCTCTCTCTCTCTCTCTCTCTCTCTCTCTCTCTCTCTCTCTCTCACACGCAGGTGTGTGTGGTTTCCTGTCGTTTGGCTCCACGGTGAGTCAGGATGTGCTGATGTCATACCCATCTAAAGATATCGCTGTGGCGATTGCCAGAGCCTTCATCATCATCAGTGTGGTCACTTCGTATCCCATACTGCACTTCTGTGGCAGGTAATGGACACGGATCAATCGATAAATAGAGCAAACAGATAAGAAAGATGAAAAGTGAACGATAGAAATCTATATAAATACATGGATAAATGGAGGCAGAGGCAGGAGAGTAAATGGATTGTTTAATAGAGAGAAAATGACAGATGGAGAAGTAAAGGGTGAGAATGATTCACAAACAGAGAGTTAGAGATGGATACAATGATAGACAGAACAAAGGAATGGTGGATGGACTAATAAAGCGAGATGTGGCAAATATGTTGAGAGATTTCCTCATTGTCAGAACAATGAACAGATAGAGGAAGAGAATGATGGACACTTTCTACAGATGGAAAAAATAGCAAGATGTATGGAATAAAGAACGGAGTGATGGATGGACGGATCTTCATGGTACTGTATGTACTTCTGTATGTATCTAACGGCTCTATGTGTTTCAGAGCCGTGCTTGAGGGACTGTGGCTGCGTTTCAAAGGGACAGACGTGGACACGGATGTGGTGAGAGAGCGAAGGCGTCGTGTTCTGTGCACACTCGTCTGGTTCTGTCTCACACTAGTCCTTGCTCTCACCATCCCCGACATCGGGCGTGTCATCGCGCTCATCGGCGGCCTCGCAGCCTGCTTCATTTTTATCTTCCCAGGTATGTTTTAGAATATCAACTTTTCGATGATATTGTAATTAATTGAGATGTATTTATTAATATATATATAAAATACATGCATCTCAATAAAATAGAACATCATTGAAAAGTTAATTTATTTTAGTAATTCAATATAAAAACTCCTATATAGATTCATTACAAACAGACTGATATATTTCAAGTGTTTAGTACTTTTAACTTTGGTGATTACGGCTTACAGCTAATGAAAACCCAAAATTCAGTATCAGAAAATGTGAAAGTTCCTTAAGACAGTATGTACATGTACAACATTCAATACTTGGTCGGGGCTCCTTTTGCATGATTAGTGCTGCAATGCGGCGTGGCATGGAGGTCTAGGGCACTGCTGAGGTGTTATGGAAGCGCAGGTTGCTCTGATAGCCGCCTTCAACTATTATGCGTTTTTGGGTTTGGTGTCTCGCCTGTTCCTCTTTTACAATACCCCATAGATTCACCATGGGGTTTAGGCCGGGCGAGTTTGCTGGCCAGTTGAGCACATGGATACCATGATAGTAATTTTGCCAGTGTGGGCAGGTGCCAAGTCCTGCTGAAAAATGAAATCAGCATCTCCATAATGCTGGTCAGCAGAGGGAAGCATGAGGTGCTCTAAAACGTCCTGGTAGACTGCTGTGCTGACTTTGGACCTAATAAAACACAGTGGACCAACACCAGCAGATGACATGACTCCCCAAACCACCATTGACTGTGACATGACTAACTTTACACTGGACCTTCAGCAACTTGGAATCTGTGCCTCTCCTCTTTTCTTCCAGACTCCGGAACCTTAATTTCCAAATGAAACACAAAATTCACTTTCATCTGTAAAGACGACTTTGGCCCACTGAACAACAGTCCAGTCCTTTTTGTCCTTAGACCAGGTAAGACATCTCTGACTTTGTCTCTGCTTCAAGAGTGGCTTGACACAAGGAGTGAGACAGGTGTAGCCCATGTCCTGGAAAAGTCTGTGCGTGGTGGCTCTTGAAGCACTGACTCCAGCTGCAGTCCACTCCTTGTGAATCTCCCCAAATTCTTGAATGGGCTTCATTTCGCAATCCTCCCAAGGCTACGGTTATCCCTGTCGCTTGTGCACCTTTTTCTACCACATTTTTTCCTTCCATTTAACTTTCTAATAATGTGTGTGGATACTGAACAGCAGCTACGTTAATGAGGGGGTCAGTGTTTCCTGGAAATCCATGAAATTGTGGAGTATTAAAGGAGCTTTAAGGGGGAATTTGGATTGTACTTAATGTCAACACTCTGCTACACTTACTCAGGACTACAGTTTGCATTTGATCACCATCACTGCACACCTCCACCTTGCTTAGACATTCTGTGCCACTCAGATGAGGATGGGTTCCCTCTTGAGTCTGGTTCCTCTCAAGGTTTCTTCCTTATGCTATCTCAGGGACCGGCTCTCTCATTAGGGACAAACTTGCACTTACAAACAATCTAATTCATTCTTTATTAAGGCATAGTCTTTGTTAAGCTGCTTTGAGACAATGTCCATTGTTAAAAGCGCTATCCAAATGAATCAATCAAGTTTATTTCTATAGCGATTTTCACAACATTGTCTTAAAGCAGCTTTACAGAATTTAACAAAGTGAACAGTGTGCATTTATCCCTGATGAGCAGCCATGGTGACTGTGGCAAGAAAAAACTCCCTTAGATGTTATAAGGAAGAAACCTTGAGAGGAACCAGACCGAAAAGGGGAACCCGTCCTCATTTGGTTGACATCATGAGCACTGTAATGTAAGATTATAAATAATGTTATTTCTACAGTCTTTTACAGTCAGTTGTGGTTATAAAATGACTGATCGTCACCATGTTCACCATGTTTGTGTAACCTGAATCAGACTGAGAGACTATTTAAAGGCTCAGGAAACCTTCTGGGGTTTGTAGGTAATTAGCTGATCAGTGTGACACCTTGAGTGTCCAAAATTGAACTTTTTTACAATATAAAAATGTTCTGCGATACTGAATATGGGGTTTTCATTAGCTGTAAGCCATAATCATCAAAACAAACAGAAATAAACACTTAAAATATATCATTCTGTGTGTGATGGATTTTTATAAAATGAGTCTGATATTACCGCTATTGTCTGATATCGTCTGGTTTGTATTATAGTCTGATTATTGTGTTACAGTTACAGTGTCTTGGAAACATTGAAAACGCCGAGTCATTTTTTTATTTTTGAAATGCACTTTTCATGCATGTTCTTTTGCTTTATACTGTATGCAACAAACTAGGTTATTTAACAGGATGAATATTTACTTTGACCAAACAAATATATAAATGTACAGATGTTGCACTTTGTTTTTACTGAAAAATTCTCCCTTTGCATGAATAACAGCTTTTCACTCTTAGAAGTCACTCTAGTTCTGACCTTGCGATCCAGTTCATCCCAGAGCAGTTCAGTAGGATTTAGGTGCATTGACTGGGTAGACCATTCCATTATAGATAACACTCCAGTGACTGTTTGCTCTTTTAAATTACAGAGCTTTGCATATGCTTTGTTTTACTGTCTTGTGCAGTAAATTTGGATTCAGTTAGCTGCAGTCCAGACAGAATTGCACAGTGTTAAAATATAGAACAGTAGCCATGTCGCTTCAGTATTGCTTTTGCCTAGAATAAATCCTTTAACCTTCCCTGCTCCAAAACAACCATTAAGCTTCCACCTGCATGTTTGACTGTAGCTATGAGGCAGTCTGCTTATATCTTCTCTCCTGTTCCCCGTCTTACATAAGTACTTCTGTTTGAGCCAAAGATGTGCACTTTGTTTCCAAAATTTGTCAGGCAGTGTATATGTTATGTCTCTCTTTTACGAGTTACAATTTAGCTAGTGAGCAATCGGAAATGGGATTCTTTTAGTGTTCCTACTTCCATAAGTCTGAAATAAGAACTGCAACAAGTGCTAATAGAGGCCCATTGAAACAGGAACCACACTATCCAATGCTCTGGCATGGAACAGTACAGAGAGAAGGTTAATGACAACGTTGCCATGGTTATCTTTTATGCAAACTGATGTACAGAAACAGTTAGCAAGCTCGAGTGTAAAGATGGGGATGGTGAAAATTCGATTAGGGGAATAATGTCTGTACAGAAATACAGTGGCTTTGACTACATGCATGTAGTAACAGACGAACGAAAAGAAAGCAGGAATGGATTGAATGCATGAAGACATTAAAGGCAATTTGCGGTGAAAGAGAGAGAGACAGGACAGAAAGGGGAAGAGGAGAGCAAGTATGTGTGAGGGAGAGATAGAAAGAAAAAGAAAGAGCAGGACAGAAAAAAGTAGAAAACTGGTGAAATAAGCTGAGACACAGAAAGAGCACACTGCCACCTGATGGAGAATTCGGAGAAATACCACAAATGCTCAAATTCAGCCCTCAGTACAAACCATTCATTCACTTTAATTAAAGGATATGTTAAAAAGCGAACTCTGCTATGGGATGTAACATAAATATCACACTTGTAGTGAAACCTAAGCTTGTTAAAATCAGGACACAGGCCAGAGAAGAGGATAAAATCTCCAAAGCATTGTCAAATACAGAGATTCAATATTTGGTATACTTTTAGCCAACATTTAGATGATGAAGTTGAGTTCGCTCAACCTGAAAAGAGTTGTAGATCGAACAGTTAGGAAAAAGCAATGAATGTGGACGAAGAGAACCTGGAGAACCGAAGTCTGGTATCTGGAAGGCAAATCACAATGGAAACGATGAATTGTTTCCATTTCCAGCATCATTGACCACAATGACTTACATGTTCCGCAAATGACACATACAAATATCCCCCCCAACCCAGCTACGCTTTTTCTCTAGGAAGGAGTAATCATAGAAATTAAATGAAGAAGAGAATGAAATGGGATTTTAAGAAGAGCAGCAATTTCTGGTTGAAAATTTGGCCATTGAGAAGAGGGGATTGCCAAAAAGAGAGCGACTGAAGAATAAAAGCAACAGGCAGAATAATAAGGAAGGAGCTGATGATGTATACAAGAAAATGGATGTCATGCCTGAGCAATTTTTAGTGTCAATCTCAATGGCACAATTGGAAGAAGAGGATGAGCCCAAATTTCACCTTGGAGAAATAGAGCATTTCATGACACTGGCATTTGGGCTGACCTCGGTAATAGCTTAAAAAAAAGAACATGGGTGGGTAATGAGGCAGAACCCCAGTTAGAAACCAACAACTTTTTTTGAAGCGTCAATTTGGAATTCAAAGACAGGAAAGACACCTGGAAGCTGTGAAGCTCAAGTGTGAATGTAACATTCATTCTGGTCTCAAAACAAAGATAATTGTAGGAATCGAAACATGGATTTAATCACGTTCTCCATAAAGCATGTCTCCCGAAAGCAAACCTCTCTGGTTTTTCAGTCAAGATGCGTAGTCCAACAAATTTTTTGACCAGTTTTAACAGTCAGGTATTGGGTCACTTACATGTGGACGAACAAACAATATTAGTCCTGGATGCTTCAATCATTTCCAACATTCTCAAGTCAGAACGGGTTTCCTGTGTCATCCTGGCCAGTTTCTGGTCTGCCCCACTAGCTAAAGAAGTTTCTCATATTCACTGTGGATGGAGATAATAAGCCTGGATGAAATTATCAGCTGCACAGTCTACCACATGGCACTCTGACACATCTTCAGAACGACAGGAGAAAAGTCATCAGTCATTATAAGCTAACTAGACGATGTTCTGATAGCCTCCTAGATGGAAGAACAACAGATCTCATCTGTTTTATTACGCCCAGAACTCAAGGGAAACTACAGAAAAGATGTCCATGAAGTAAAACCTCCAAGTGTAGTTCAGGAATTGTTTATTTTTTAAATTTTTTATGCCTTTCTATTTTCAACCTGGTCTGGATGTATTCATACCCCAAAATCACACAGGTATATTTGATAGGTGAAAGGGACTGTAATGGAAACGTTCATCTGAAGGACACTTTCAAAAGCAGTGTCAAATACCAGTTTTATGGACATTGGACACGACCAGACCCTTCACCCTGAACTCGTTTAGATGTGACCCTGCGGCGTGGTTCCTCAACAGGGCTAATTAATGAAGTCTTACATTATCATGGGGGTCGTTTATCAGTCCAAATTAAGCCACCTGCCTGGCTCAGGAGGCATCATCAGGCCATGTGTGGACGCAAAACTCTGCACACAACAGACAGTGTCCCTACTGGACTCGCTGTACAGTTGTAATGGAACTGGTCAACATGATTATTGAAATGGTGAGCCAACTCGGCCACATTGCTGCCGGGGCTTTTAAAAAACTGACGAAGAACACGACTGCACTGAAATGGTGCAGATACAAGAACAGCAAAGACAGCCAACAAATACCGCTCTGCACTCCAGAAATGATCAGTGGAAAATGACCAACAGGCTGATCGTCATTACAACGGGGCATGAATTGATGGCATCCAGACCTCGACAGGCAGAAATGACCTCATTCAAGCATGCAGAATAGCCAAAGGACAGACAGCGAACATATCGTACAGATATGCATATGGAGTGAACCATGACCGTTGTGGAGAAACTAGGGACTTACGTATGTACTAGCAGATGAGGACGAAGAAAAGGAGGAATAGGGCGGGCTAACACAGCTGTTATTGTTCAAGCGGAAATGCTGAAAGGTCGACAAGGGAAATACAAAACAAATCTGGAATTCTCTGCCAGCTTTAGCGTGACCAAACTGTCGCCCTGTGCTAAGCAAGGGCAAGGAGACGCACCACAAATAACCAGACCTTTTATATTACAACCTGCAGTACGCAATAGTTTGTTAGCACAGAATGTGATCTGATCTAATATAAAAATGTACAAAATTAATTTTATTACGTGAACATCTGATTACTGAGTTTCGAGTCCTTTGTGGTGATCAAGGGTGTTTGTGTGTGTGATCTTATCTGCAGGTTTGTGTTTGATTGAGGCCAAAATCTCAGAGCACGATGCCAGATCAGTCAGGTAAATCACTCTACTGTATTTAATATTAATTGATTTGTGTGCACGATTTAACCGGGTCAAGTTGTGGAATCTCTCTGTAGCTGGCATGCACTGGTGCTTTACGGAATCCTCATGGTCACAGTCGGCACTTTCATCTTTGGCCAGACGACCACCAACGCCATCTACAGAGTCGTCATCAACCACTAAGACAGCAGGGACACGGGGACTGTGATGGAGCTGCTTAGATACCTACACCTACAGCAACCTCAGCTTTAAATCTGGAAAAAACTCGTATAAAAGGAACAAACGGTTAGATCTTTTATTAACTTATTAGGCTCTGTTCAGCATGCGGCATGAAGCCTCCGACTATATGCTCCAGTTACACACTACACATATAATTGTGGTTTAACAGTTATCCAATCATCAGCAATTCATTCTTTCTTTATTAACATTAACTTCAACAGACTACTGTTGTTTGTCACTAGTTGTTAAAAAAATCTAAATTTATCCAAACTGTAAAACATGCGTAGCATCTGAAGCTGGCTTCAAGGCTCATGTAGCTACAAAGTATTGAAAACTTATGACCACCACTGCACACCCGAACTGCACACAGGTCTTTGCACACCCGCCTCGAAGCACTGTTCTCTATAGTATTGGACCGGATCACATCACCAAGTTCAATGCTCTGTAATAGTGAAAGAAAAAATTCGAGCTTTAAACACTAAACATGTTTCAGCAGAACTACCAGGCAGATATTGTGATTTTGGCAAATGCCTGCTTTTTTTCTTTTTTTAATCATCACTCATATATATTCTTTTATCATTTGAACCATTAATACTAGAGATTAAGACATTATTATTATTTTAAAAAAATTCTAAGTAGAATAACCAATTTCAAAAGCGCTTTAAAACTCCTAACAATGTTCCTTTGATCTATGTGATTTTTTTTAAATTATTTTTTTCTTTGACCAATACCTGCATCGGTCAGTTCTGGGAGAATGTAATAAAATTAATGTTTTAAAATATAAAATAAAAAAGGATTGAAGTTTAGAGAAGCTGTGCACGTTCTGTGTTGCTTACAAATGTTTACAGATGGGTTTATTCCAAAAATTAGGGTTATTATAAGAATTGTTTTAAGGGTGGTGTTCACAGGGGGTTAGTAGGTAGTAGCTAGCTAGGCTCCATGTAATACCTCCAAGATACCGCTATGAAATTTGGTATTAAATACAGCTAGCTGGCTAGCAACATACAAACACATGATCATCAGTGTCGTTGGTTATCAGTTACTAGTATTTAAGTAATTTTTTTATAAGTGATGATATGATAATATGACAGAAGTAATGCACAGCTTCTTTAAACTCTCTCGGTTTTGTTTTAATGTTTGTTTTGAGACAGTTTTGGGAATAAAAGTTCTGTTTTAGCATGACCGCAGTTTACAGATTTGTCTATTCTATGCATGAGGCTGTGAAATAAACACTACCAGTGCAGCAGACAAATAATCATTCAGGGTAATTTTTCCTCAATGTTTCCTCAGTGGTTTGTAAATGTGTTGTCTTTCTTTGTTTTTTTTCCGTGTTGCACAATTTTGATGTAGCATCTTTTTTGTCTTTCTTTCATTTTTCACATGCCTCATGAACAAATTGTATTTTTTTAAACTCAATAAAAGGAATCAAGTGTTTGATTTAATGTATTGATTATGAATTATTTACCTCACAAAGGATGTAGATGTACTAAATAAACATATCCCAGTCATAGCCGATTAGCAACAGCAATGTTTTTAGCTAACGAGTAATGGAAAAAACACACAGACTTTCCTGTAAATACACACCACATCCAGCTGTTCAGGAAAGACAATAGAGGTCGACTTACAGTCGATTTGACCGATATCGATAGCTTTGTTGAATCGTACTTGCCGAAAATCGATTAATCAACCAATAGTATGAATACTGGATAATTAAAAAAAAAATCCATGTAAAATAGCACTGAACTTTATTACGAACAGAAAAATTATAATTCTGAATCATGAAAAAGTTTTAAATTAAATAAATATATTTATTAATAAATCTAATATAATTAGTTATAAATAATAAATAGTGGAGGTGGAGGAGTTCAGGTAACTGGGGTACACAGTGCAAAGTAATGTAGAGTGTGTTAGAGAAGTAAAGAAGAGTGCAGGCAGGGTGGAGTGGGTGGAGAAAAGTGGCAGGAGTGATTTGTGATAGAAGAGTATCTGCAAGAGTGAAAGGGAAAGTTTATAGGACTGTGGTGAGACCTGCGATTGTATAGTTTAGAGACAGTGGCATTGAGTAAAAGACAGGAGGTTGAGCTGGAGGTAGCAGAGCTGAAGATGTTGAAGTTTGTGTTGGGAGTGACGACGATGGACAGGATTAGAAATTAGTTTATTAGAGGGACAGCACATGTAGGTCGTTTTGGTGACAAGGTGAGGGAGGTGAAATTGAGATGGTTTGGACATGTGCAGAGGAGGGACATGGGGTATGCTGAGGCTGGAGCTGACAGAAAGGAGGAAAAGAACAAGGCCAAGAAAGAGGTTTATGGATGTGGTGAGGGAAGACATGCAGGTAGTTTTTTTAAAAGAGGCAAATGTAGAGGACGGGGGGGTATAGAGATGGATGATCCGCCGTGGCGACCCCTAATGGGAGCAGCTGAAAGAAGAAGAAGAAGAAGAAGATAAATAATAAATATAATATAGCAGCATTCAGTCTCACCTGTAAAAACAAACATGTGGTGTCAGTGATTCACCTCTAAAGGCAACTCTTGTGATGACAGCGACTGGAACCCGGAAAAAACGGGTGGGTACGGGTGGGTACGGGGGGTACAGATTGTGGTGGAAAACAAAGTTTACTGTTTTATAGAAAAAAAAATTTCTGTATGTGTTTGCTTTGTGGTACTCCTGGGGGCAGTCATTCTGGAAAATAACCCTAACAATAACCCACATTTAAAACAGATAATTCCAGAGGTAATTGAACCTGTTTTAAAATTTATAAACTCCTCCATTAGCACTGGTTATGTACCTAAATCCTTAAAACTGGCAGTTATCAACCCTCTAATTATGAAACCTGATCTTGACCCATGTCAGCTGTCCAACTGCAGGCCAATATCAAACCTCCCCTTTATATCCAAATTTTAGAAACGGTTGTAGCACAGCAGTTATGCTCACATCTACTGAGGAATAACATTTTTGAAATGTATCAGTCAGGATTTAGGCCTCATCATAGCACAGAGACGGCACTAGTTAAGGTGGTAAATGGTCTGTTATTGGCCTCTGATCAAGGTTTTGTGTCTCTACTTTTTTTGCTCGACCTTAGTGCAGCTTTTGACACCATTGATCACACTATACTGCTTGCTAGACTTCAGAACGTGGTTGGAATAAAGGGAACAGCTCTCTCTTGGCTTAGGTCTTATTTGACTGATCGCTATCAGTGTGTTGAGTTAAACGGTGGCTTCTCCACACTCTCCGAGGTAAAGTTTGGTGTTCCACAAGGATCTGTCTTAGGCCCACTGCTTTTCTTTTTATATATGCTGCCTCTGGGTGAAATTATACATAAACATGGTATTCGCTTCCATTGCTATGCTGATGATACACAGCTGTATATTTCAACAAAGCCAGATGAGAGAGATCAGCTTAACAATGTTGAGGAGTGTGTAAAAGACATTAGACAGTGGATGCTTGATAACTTTCTTCTGCACAACTAGGACCACATGCAGCTAGAGGTAAACTTTCCGATCACATAGGACCTCTGGATGGTGTTTCCATCTCAGTGTGTACAGCAGTCAAAAACATTGGGAAATTATTGACCCTAGTCTTTCCTTTGAGGCTCACGTGAATAATATTACCAGGATCGCCTTCTTTCACCTTAGAAATATTGCTAAAATTAGAAATATTATGTAATTACAGGATGCAGAAAAACTAGTTTATGATACTTCTGTAACGCTTTACTGTCTGGGTGTTTGAGTAAGTGCATAAATAAGCTTCAGTTAGTTCAGAATGCAGCAGCAAGAGTCCTTACTAGATCTAAAAAATATACCCACATCACCCCTGTTTTAATCAGTCTACACTGGCTCACAATGAAATATCGCATTGATTATAAAATACTACTACTGACGCATAAAGAACTTAACGGTCTCGCACCGCAGTATCTGAGTGAACTTATGTACCAATATTTGTTGGTACCTCAAATAATGAAGACTACAGCAGGGGGCAGATCTTTCTCTTATAAAGATCTTTCTCTTATGTGTCTCTCAGACACAGTCTCAGTGTTCAAGTCAAGGTTGAAAATGTTTTTATTTAGTCAAGTCTTTTATCAGTAGATTTGTCTTAGGTAAAGGAGCAGATCTGGAGGGATCATGGATACAGAGTGTTTGGTGAACTGGGATATTTGTTTGCCGTCGTCCCCTCACTCTCACACGTTCACTCAGGTTTGTTAATGGTGGTGTGGTGGATTTTATTTTATCCCAGAGATCCCTCACATCTGTGTTACCTTCTGGTTCTCCCTTTTAGTTATGCTGCCATTTACCTATAGAGCAGTTTTTATAAATCAACCAGGCTCATCTTAATCTGTGTGTGAGAGATGGAATGAATACCTAGAACGGATATTTTCTCTTTCCTGTATGTGATTTGCATTGACTGTCTCTGGGATCAACCATTAATCATTCGTTTAATTTAAAGATAAAGATCAGATCTGCAATGCACTAAAAAAAAATTACATTATACAGTCTAAGAGGGATGCAGAGACCTGAACACAACCTCAATCAAATATGATTTTAAAGCTGGATTTTGAAAAATAACAGCAGTTGAATACTGATGTCTCAACAACCTTGCTGGTTGTGTATCTTTTTGTTTGTGTGTGTATGCACTGTACTTTTATGTACTTCATGGATGAGTGCTCATCAACTAAAACTCAACCCAAGCTAAACAGAACTGCTGGTCATCCCAGGTGATTCATCCCCAGGTCAAGATCTCTGAATAACTCTCTGCTCTCCACTTCAGCCACTGCTCACAAACTTGGGGTGACCACGGACTGTCCTTCTCCTTATGTTGCTAATGTGGCAAGTTCTTGTTGATTTCTTCTCTACAACATCTGAAGGATTCAACCATTTCTGTCCACACAGGATGCCTAGGTGCTTGTTCAGTCTCTTGTCATTTTCGAGACTGGACTACTGCAGTTCTCTGCTGGCAGGTCTTCCTCTGAACTCTATTCGTATACTGCAAATGATCCAAAACACAGCTGCGTGACTTGTGTTCAATCTGCACAAGTTCTCCCACACCACCCCACTGCTGTGCTCCCTTCACCGGCTTCCAGTAGCTGCATGTATCAGATTCAAAACACTAATGCCTGCCTACAAGGCCAAAAATTTACCAGCACCCTCTTACCTAAGAGACCTCATCACACCTCTTATTGCACCACGTTGTCTAAGATCCTCCAGCACTGCTGGACTGGTTCCCCTTTTCTCTTAGGATAAAAGAAGTATATTTCAAGGCTCTTCTCTGTTCTGGCACCGAGGTGGTGGAATGAACTTCCCCTAAAAATGTCTGAACAGTGGAGTCCCTGGCTGTCATCAAGCAACAGAGCAGTATCCTGATTTATCTTAAGTTGTAGCCTAGTGTATCTAGTGATTTATTCATTCTAGCACTTTTGAACGTCGCTCTGGACAAGGGCGTCTGCTAAATGCCACAAATGTAGAATGTAAAATGTAGATGACAGATTCTTTGAACTAAAAAGAATTGGACAGTAGATTACTGAAAGAAAGTTTTTCGGATAGATGAGTCCAAAACTGACATTTTGGACTCAACAGAAGATGAATGGTGTGTGGTTGTTTTGGAGCAAAAAAAACTCATTCTGGGTTAAAACTAACATAAACACTATTCAACACCATGCAATTATGGACTGTGACTAACTGAAAACAATTCTACAATACAATGACCTGAAGCATAAGTCCAAGCTCTGTACATGTTATTTAGAGAGCACACAGTCAGCTATAGTGTTATCCATCATGGACCAGTCACTGCCCCTAAATCCTTTTGAACTGTTCTCGGATGAACTGGATCACAAGGTCAGAAAGAAATCTCCAACTGATAAATAACATATTTGGCAAGTTTTATAAGAGGCATGGTAAAGCATTTTAGCTGAATGTTTGGAGAAATGAACTGTCCGGATGCCAAGAGTGTGTAAAGCTTTTAATTATGCTAAGGAAGGATTTTTAAAATGAAAATAAAACCTATATATTTGTTTGTATATTTAAAGTAAATATTCAAAGTTTTAAATGACCTGGTTTATTGCATATACACAAAAGGAACATGCAAAGGCTAGGTGTTATCTAACCTTGGACTATAGATGCTGATCTTTCTTATCAGTCAGTATGTACTGTTTTTAAGTAAATGTAAGTTTACTGTGATTGTTTTTGTATATAAAAGTAAGAGCCTGATGTTAAATATTTATTTCCTGCTCGAGTCATTATGTATGCAAGAACATATCAGTACATGTACATACTTGTTTATTTCCCTCTACTTGGACTGAAAATGTCAAATTGACCACACTACATACTGTAACTGTACTCTATTTTACTGATTGAAAGGTTTACATGCCTTGAAGGATTCTTTTGGAAAATAATAAAAAATAGAAAAACAACTTCACTTGTAAGGACAGCCTTAAGATTAAATGGCTCTCGGTCCAGAAACAGAGCCCCGCCCCTTTTCATCTTCTTCGCCAACTTATCTAAAGTTGTCCTTTGCTCCAACGTCACAGCAGTGAACCGAGGGTGATTTTGGCCAATTAAAAAGTCTAATATCAAAAGCCTAATGTAAGTAGGTTGTAAAAACAGCTCCTCTAGCTTCAGCTCCAGTTTATTGTTTTCCCTCTATGAGTACCAGAGCTGGAAAGATGATAACATCTGTGTGTGTGTGTGTGTGTGTGTGCACGCACTTCACTGTTTCTCAACACAAAACTCGTCCTTGTCCTATAGAAGTTGTCTTTGGAGTTATCTCTGTGAAAAATGGACCATGCTTCGCCAGTGATTAGTTGTTAATAGAGATCAGTTCCTTCCGTGAGTGTGCCGTCAGCAAAACTCTTATCTCACAAGTCCTCAGAGCGCATGGATTAACACATTCATCAACCAGCACACGTGTGCCTCCTTACTCTCCATTTTAAAATCAAGGGGATTATGGAGGATTTCACGCTTATTACAAGAATTCACTATTTTTTATCACTAGCTACGGTCAGCAACTATTATATCATAGACACCTGTTATGGGTAACATAAGCTGATGCTAAATGCCGGTTATATTTTTGCTGGAAACAGTGTTGGAAATAGTTCACTGTTCTCTGTGGTGATTTTGGAGAATGAAGGGAAATGGTAGATCTGTAGACCAGTAGAATGGAATTACTGTGGTATCAGTAAAGCTACTAGCTTTCCAATTGGCAGACAGATTTTGTCTGATATATATAAAAACCAATAAATACCCAAATCCCATATAGTAATTTTCAAATGTGGATAAAAAGCCTCTCTGGACATTTTTTTTCCTTGTAGCAAAGCAGAGTGGGTGTCAGAATACTAACAGTGTATCACCAAACTCATGGTAAAGCTTAGTGGTGGCAGCATCATGGTGCTGTAGAGACGGACAGATAACTGAAAAAGACTGGTGTTAGAAGAAGGTTGTCAGTAGTGATGCTTAACGTAGGTGGATCATAGAGAAAAAGAAAAGGAAGAGGAGCAGTTTTTGTCCTCGGATATTTATTTCAGCGAAGATGGATAGATATAGATAGATACAGAGAGAGAGAGAGGGAGGGAGGGAGGGAGATGGAAGGAGATAAAGAGAAATAGAAATCTCAAAATGGAGTGAGAGCAGAGAAATTAAACAGTGGCTAATCATATCACTGTAGTTCAGAATGTTCAAATGTAAAGTGATATATAGATATATATAGATATTAGATGAGTCACAGAGTTCAGTGTGACATGAAATACATTTGTTTGGATGAGCTCAATAAGGGAACAAGCACATGCATCTGGACTGAGTGGAATTGGATGACAGGGTCAAAGTTCAGAGCTCAGACAGTGGGCTCCTTGCACAGAACGATCTCCAGCTCAGTACGGAATAGCTTTCCTCCATCAGACAGGGCCATGATGCTCTTCTTTGAACTGGCCAGGCTATCTGTATCAGCCTCCTGCTTATAAACACACAAACACATACAGACACACACACACACACAGATACAGTCAGTGCAGTGAAAAGGGAGGTCACATCAACAAGTACTTCTTTGGACATGTCTAAATGTCAGATTTTATTTATAACTGTAAAGTTTAAACTTGTGCTTTAAATTCAAACTCAAAAGTTGTATGAATTCAGTTAAACACACTGATGTCATTTATATTTCATATGTGGAGTGCTTCTAAATTATAACGCATCATCTACCTACTAAGTTTAGCTTCTTCAGAGGTTTTTCTATTCGCTTGTCTACATCATGCCAGTATTTGTTAGCCGGTTGGAATGAACACCTCATAATTAAAACCAGACTTTTATATATATATATATATATATATATATATATATATATATATATATATATATATATATATATATAAAATACCATTTTCTGTTTCTGGTATAAATCCTTCAGCAGCGCATCCAACTCCTGTTCATCGATGTATCCGTTTCCATCCTGAAACAATAAAACACGCTGAGTGTGAAAACCTTCAGAAAAAGGATTTGTGAAGATTTAAACAAGCGGGAGAAAACACATTATTCAGTCTCCGAGTTTCACTATTGTATTAATATGATGGAGTATTGCGATTACAGTCTAGAAGACTGCTGAAGCGACACTTTCCCAAATGACGCCCAACAGCAGAAGTACGGAATATTTCTCACCTTATCATAGAAAGTGAAAATGTCATCAAACTCATCAGAGGATAGCTTGAAGCTCTAATAAAGAAGAGGATATTCTGTATTAAGAGGAGGAACTGAACAATGCATGAGTATTTACACGTGCACTTTTTTGCATATTGACATTACATTGTAATCCCTGGAAATATAAACTATCTTTTGTACAGACTCAATTATTCAGAAGCAAAGCTGATACTAAAAAACAGTACATTTATCTGTGTGAACAGCTGAATTTAAGGTTTATCTCAATCTGTGCACGGTTCTAGTAAGTGCTACAGATGTATTTAGAAGCAGCAGCCGCCGCAACGTCTCTGCTCTCTTCGACTGTTTAATATTTCATTGAATGGTAGAAAGCTGTATAAAATATGGAAAGCAAAAAGCTTTTCAGGTCAGGTTTTGATGTAGATTCAGATGTGCCAATCTGCATAAAGCCTTTAAAATTGCATGCAGATTCTGCTCCAGCTTTGCCTTCAAACTTTGGCCTTAGGAGCAAAATTATCCCAAACTGTGGTTAAAAAAAACGGTTCTGTTTGTCCAAAATTATTTCCACATAATGTATAAAAACTATATTTGTTACTGTACTTAAGTAACTAATTTATGTATGTGTACTTTACCGAAGTATTTTATTTTGGAGAGACTTTTACTTTAATGTCACGACATTTTCAAATCTATTACCTATCACTCGACTACACTTTGCAAAATCAGTTGTCCCTTTTTATTTATGAGTGAATAAAAACGTAACTGGTCAATCACACAGCAAAGCACCAATCAGGGTCGTGCGCGCTCTGGTTGGAACTTGTTGCGATTGGCGCTTGGTGGTATCTACTTAGCTTGAACATAGAAATCAGCGTCGGTTCAACAGCAGAACATTTTGAGAGGAATAAATTATGGAAGAAAAGGAAAAAATGTTATGCCTTATAACTTTCTTACTTGATGACATGCAAATGGACAAAAAAACAAATCTGGAGTCACACATGACTGCCTGAGAGACACTTAGTACTGTAAACAATAACACTGAAGTCCTTCACAAAAATAAAGTTTACCTGGAACTTAAGCAGGAAGTTTTCTTGCACTGGAAGCAGCCTGGAGACACACAATCATATTTCTGAGGAAATGTTCACATAGATACAGGAAAAAAACACATCTTTTTGCTAAAGCTTCTACAATCTTCCCAATGTCTCCCAGTCTGAAGCTTAGTCTACTGTGTCTCATAAAAACTCATGTCCAGAGTTGTGTTTCCTTCCAGTGATATATGAAGCCGAAGCATTTTTTCCTCACGCAGGGCCAGGAAACGAAAATGCTAACTTCCCTGTTTTGTGTAGACCAGCTACCAAACAGCCAATTGCAGCAAGCAGCAGTGGGCAGGGGGTACGCTTAGCCCACCCTTAGCCCATTTAATCATGTCCACTCAAACAAAGTTAGAGTTAGATTTAGACTTTTTTGTTTGTTTGTTTGTTTAATGCCAATTAAGTAAAGTGGTTATATAATGTCCTGATACTGTCTTTGGTTAAGTGATGAAAAAAAAAAACTTGGAAAAGAAAAAAAAATAATAATATATATATATAATGTTATCATTTTGTATTCAATTTTGTAAATATTAGTTATTTGGAGAACTGGATTAGGTTTCAGGGCTACTACCACCCTAATATAATTGGCTAGAACTGGCCCTGGTCTGAACAGGGCACACATATACATTTCGGATTCTCACCTGGCCATCTCGGACAGTCCTAGTTTTCCATCGCCGTTCAGGTCAAACATCTTCAGCTGTAATAGGATACAGAACAGTAAATCCTTTACAATCTATAAGTATTTACAAACACTTAATTAGAATCCAAAGCATGTCAATTATGCTCTAACAAAAATCCTACATTCCATAAAGAGCAAAAAGCAGACTACAGCTCCCATGATCCTCAGTGCACAATCTAATCATATGACCATGTCAAGCTCCTTTTCTAATTGCAGTCACCTGCTTGTTCATGATACTGTTTGCAGTACTTTTAAATAAAAGTTTTGTCCTGGTGTTTGTTATCTGGATTTATGGTTGATTTTTAGTAAATATAGGCGTTTATAATTGGATGGCAGGATCCATAACAGACACCAGCATTGCATAGCCGGTTAAAGTTGAGCTCAGTAACAATTAAACATAATTTTATGTTCGTTGTTGGTCTATTTCACTGGGGATTCGCTTTGCTGGAGAGAGGTATTTGGGTTTCTCAAATATCCCAGAGGTGTCTCTTATTTCTACAGGTTTCTATTGTTTCCTGGCAGAAACGGAAATATAGAACTTGCATGGGTATAAAGGAAACTATAGGTAAATAAATGTAATATTTATTATTCCATTCACAGTGATTGGCATCAATGTATGACAAGGTTGTTGTTTACAATGTACCAATGAGTTTCTGTAGGATCGGATCAGCAACAGGTTCCTATGCAGGTTGCTAGTTAGTGTTTCTTTTTTTTTTTGCACTGCGACGGTTGGCAGACTGTTTAATGTTTTGTGTGTCTATGCAGGACCAGGAATATATGCATGTTTGTATTGAACCTCTTGTGAACTCTGCCTGGCTGTTCAGCTGTTTTGTCATGGAGTCAGTAATATGTGAGCATTAGCACTATGCTGTGGTTAATATAACTTGTATTAGGAGCCCCTTATTTTGTTTGACCACCAACTGGATGGAAATTTCTGTTCTCAAGGATTTTATAGCCGTTTCCAATCAGCTGTTTTGTATTACAGGAATTTTTTTAATGTGTTCCCAGTTCACCTGGTCCTAGAAATGTGCCAAATGCTGGTATTCTCAGGTTAGTCTGGCATGGTACACTCTATGGCCTAAAGTTTTTGGACACCTGACCGTCAGACCTACACCTGGTTTATCTTCAAACTGTGGCCAACAAATTGGCGGTACACAATTGGATGGGTAGTCCTAAGATTTAGATTTCCTTTTACTAGAATAACATAGCTCAAACATGTTCCAGCAGGAATAAAACAAGCTCCATGAACACACAATTTGCTAAGTCTGAGTGGAAGAACTTGAGTGTCCTGCACAGATCCCTGACCTTTGAACACCTTTGGGATAAACTGGATCACTGACTGCACCCCAGGCCTCCTTTTAACCAACATCATACCAGATCATACTAATGCTCATGTAGCTGAATAAATAAAAATTTTCACAGCCAACTGCAAAAATCTAGAGATTTTCCATGATGAGTGGAGTTAACTGCAAAAGAGAAGAAGAAATAAATCTGCAATGATATTCAAAACCATATACAGTATGATTACTACATTCAAGTGTTTGCAAACCTTTGCCCATGTAGTGTATGAGTTAAAGCTCTACAATAAGAATAGATCCAGTTAAATGCATGTGGCTTGTTCTACTGCTCTGGACATGGTATACTTTGAAGACATGCTGCTGAAGCAGAAAAAAGAAATCTACTGACACAAAGTGTGGCATCTTTACATGCAGCTTTGTATATAAGTGGTTGCTGTTGGATGAAGCTTTAGGCATCAATTTCCAGATCTTGGCTATTAAGTGCTAATGGTTGAGGTATTGAGTATGGAAATGCAAAAAATGGTTCTCCTGCACCATTCAATGTTTCATCCCCCTTCCCTAGCTGTTTTGCAAATCGTTTATGCATTACCCTATGAGCATATTGTATGTATAAGCATTTGTGAAGGTTTTGCATATATGCTGACAACACCACCTTGAATTTTTATGAATTGACTGGATATTGGACAGTTGTCTCATGAAGCTAATCATCTACTGGAATGCTTTTGTGTGTTTTCTTGATTCAATACTATTGTTCAAGACTCTGATTTCATACCAATTATAAATGTGCTTCATAAACATGATAGTTTGTATGTTTGTCAAGTTTTGAGTTTGTTCACACAGAAACTGTTTCATATCTCAAGATTATATACATGTGATCAAATTCCAGCCTAAGGATCAGTCTTCACTTTTCATGTTAGAAGAAGACAGGTCCAAATTTCTTCTTTGAAGAAATGCACCTGAAGTTTTAGAATTTGACACTGATGTGATTCTTGCGTTAGTGTTTATTAAATTCTCTCATATTGTATTGATTTCCTATTTAAAGTAGGCCATTAAGTTAGAAACTGGGAATGTCTCTTTAAAACATTGCTGTTGTGCTGATTTAATAATTTCTTTGTTGATAGAAAAGTGTGTTTGGTTCAACAATGCACAATTGCATTAATTTCAAGTATTTCTTTGGGGGTCAATAATTTTGGAACTACTAATTTTATCCTTTTCATTGTATCAGTTTTACCCTGGTATATGAGCGAAAAGTAAAAATAGTTTTGCATCAAAATGTCAGTTCACCTTTACCAAACGTGCCAATCATTTTAAATACAATATTTAAAGTAAATATTATCAGTATGCACCAATAAATACAATAACACAGAACTTTGCTTGTACTATTAACATGGTGTGTGTGTGTGTGTGTGTGTGTGTGTGTGTGTGTGTGTGTGTGTGTGTCACACTACTTACAATAGTTTGTGTGTACTCATTCAGCTTTTTGTCATCATAGTGTCTGTTCGCTTTTTTCAAGAGGTCACACAGGAAACTCTTAAAAAACAAAGCAGTTGTAATTAGTGCATAATGTTGGTTTATTTATTTGTTTATTTTACTTGTTTATATTTTATTATTACCTTTAATTCATTAGCCTCAATAAATCCACTGCGGTCCGTGTCGTATTTCCTCCATGCCTATGATGTAAAAAACATTTTATTGAAATTAATAAATTACCTCGTTACTTTGGTAATTACATTTTAATACAATTTATGAATGTAATACTGGACAAAAATATTAGACATAAATCATATAGTCCTCTTTTTTTTTCCCCATAGCCCTCATGCTGTGCACACATTTTGCTGCATTATGTCACCTTCTTTCACCTCGCGCGTGCACACACACACACACACACACACACACACACACACACACACACACACACACACACAGAGTTTCTGTATCCTGCAGCCCATTAAATAACGCTGTGAAATACTGTGTGTGTGTGTGTGTGTGTGTGTGTGTGTGTGTGTGTGTGTGTGTGTGTTTAATACCGTCATGAATTCAATGCTGGATCCCAAAAACTGTCTGAAACACAGCAGAAAGTTCTCTTCCGTAGGCAGAACCTGAGCCAGCTGAAAGAACACAGGGAGTGAATAAAACTTGAAAATCCATCAAGATGTTTGGATTTACTTTTAGGTCTAGGATCGGATATTTTGGGTAAGGCAAATTTAAGGAAAACTGACTTTCTATATTAAAAAACAAATCACCTGCAGACACACACACACACACACACACACACACACACACACACACACACATAAACACATAAGCCTTCAATTATTTTGCATCTCCAAATGTAACTTCTCAACCCTGACCATCCTTCACACACAGACTCCACAGCTCACACTCCATACAGTGAATCTGTAAGGCCTGTGAGTTCTTGATGTGCATGACAGAAACCCATTTCATGCTCTCCGTTATCTCTTCCTCTCGTACCGAAAAACCAACCATGCTAAGAGAAAAACTCTTCATACTCTGGACACCAAAGCTCTCTAGCCATCTGTCTACTTAACTTTCTGTTCAGTTCAGTTCAATTCACTTTTCAATGTTTTCTACAGATTTTCTTATAGCATTTATTTTGAAATACCCAAACTACTGCATTTAACTATGTTTTCTATGTATGTATGTTTTAATGAATGTATAGCTTTTTTCCACCATTAATAGGAATCTTAAATTCAGGTAAATGTAACTGGAACCTTACATTTTATATGATGAAATCAGATGGAGGGACATCAGGGTGGTTTCCTAAAGATGGTGATTCTTGTTTTGCTGTTGGTCATCACATATTGATGATAAGAATTGAAAAATACTGCACTCCGTTGAGGAAGAGAATCACTCAAGTACTGATACTGATAGTATTTGAGGTCAAATGACATTGCTTAGTTTGTATATATATTATTCATTTCCAGGCTTCATTAGGCTGTTCATAAATCTAAATCACTTGTCTATATTGTATTCAAAATTGTTGATCTAATCCTCTCAGTGTTTACACATTTGTAACTTGAAGTAATGGAAGCTATCAACGCACACGCAGTTGTCTTATATGAGTACACTACATCATCGTATTCAGTGCAGACATGGTTTCTTATACAGCCATTAACGCTCAGGGTTCTCGTTCAGCTTAGGAAAAGACATTTTCGGAATACAGAAAGCACTTCATGTGCTATATTTTTCTTACAGAGCATTTGGTATAATGCTGCTCACATGATTATATAACTTCCTAACTACTTAATGTTCTCTCCGGTGACTCCAATGCTGTTGTCACTCTATATCTGTCCCTTAAATCCAAATTTTCCATTGGTGCTTCTAAGCAAACATGTTTGCTCAGTCTATTGTGCATCTCCAGGGCTCTGGGAATACACAATTAGCTTTCAGTGAACTAGAGCGAAGACAGAGCACCATGCAAGAGAAAAGCAGACTGCATATGTCAGATTTAGTGGAAGCATCGGCTTACAGACATTTGCGCTACCAGAGACAGGTTTACACGTGTATTAAACTTCCTTGCACCGATAAAGCAGTGATATCAGGATCACGTGAAAAGGTCACACCTTCAACTACAGCCCCTATAATCCTCTGCACAGTCACAGTATTAATCCTAAATAAGGTACAGTATAATCTTTGCTAAAATCTGAAGCAAAACCCATTTGTCACACAGGCTGCTTCTCAATATACTATTCGTTCTTACATGTTTGATGTTATCGCGTTTCTGCCTGACCTCCTAACAAACATGATAATTCAACACCATAGCAATAAGGTTTGCAATGTGTTCATTTTATTTCATAACTGTGGGATATGATTTTAACACAAGCCAAGATGCCTAAACTCACTTCAGCTAAACAAGTGAAGTCTTGAAAACCTTCAGCACTTGAGCCTTCATCGCATTTCAAACACATCACTTTAGTTTTTGTTCGCTGTTTCCGCCATGTTACTCGCACACCAGGAGGTCCAGTGGCCTGGAAATCAGGGCTGATGTCCGCCCGAGTAGACTAATCCCTAAATGTTTTAAGGAGATTTTACAGTGCTTAGTAAAATATGTTAGTATGCTAACAGTCTTTCCAGGATATCGTACATAATAATACAAAGAAGAAGAAGACGTTTTTCTATTCTTTCCCCTTTTGCCACTATATTGCCTTATTTTTTTCTTCTCCTTTGCCCTTGATCTCACCCCCTTCTTCCACCCATGCTTCTTCATCTTTGTTCATCTCTCCCTATCTTCATATCTCCGTTTTAATTCAGTTTCCCCTCTGCCATCCTTTCTTTTTTATCTTAGCCTTTTCTCTTCTGCCTATCTTTCCCTCTTTCTCATTTATTATTTTTCCTCCCCTCATTCCGCCCTACAGTTCTCTATTACTCAGTTTACCCTTGCTCTATTTTGTTTCATCTACTACCCTTCTCTCTTTCTATTCTCTGCATGATCTTTATTATCTCTTTTACCTCCTTTTTAATAATATTGTACTTTTTCTCTGGTCTTATCCCTTTTCCTGTTTTGCCTTTTCCTCCAGCACATCCCTCTTTCTTTAATCTGTCTCTTAAGCTTGTTAAAATTGTCATGTCCTACATGTCCTACAAGATTCGATAAGCCATTAGGATTAATGTGCCATTAAAATGGCTTATTGTTTAGCGTTCATCTGTCACTTGTTTGTACATAGAATAATAACTTATGTAGAGCTGTAAAATAGTCACAGTTCATCGTGGATTCTTATCTTGTGAAATGTACTGGCTAAGCGAATTAATTGAAATTCAAATTAATCTGAAAGCCTATTCTGTATAAGCCAGTATAAATTCCTTCCATGTTATCCCATTTGATATCAATGCGATGTAGCAATGTGCAAGAATCGGGTAATGAATATTATAAAATTATACTATAATAATGTACGAGGTGGTATCAAAACGTTTCAAAACTAAGCTCTGTTACAAGAAAATATTTTATTTATCAACATTTACAAACTGTCTTCTTCACAATAGTCCCCTTGCACAGCAATACAGTGCTCCTATCGTTCCTGCCACTTCTGGAATGTGTTTTAGAAGACTTCTTTAGAAGTGTGTCAAGCACCTTCTGTGATTCATGCTGGATCCTTATCTTCAGGTAGAGGGTGAAGTCAGCAGGAGGCAAATCTGACATTGTGCGGATATTTCTCCAACGATCATCATGCACAAGTTGCCGAATGGTTTTCACATTATAAGTGGTTGAGATCATTGAAAGGCTTCCTGATCTGTCGTCATCTTCCATTGATGTTCCTCCACTCTTGTAGCACTCGTGCCACTCAAAACACCTCAAATGACTCGTTGCAGCATCGCCGCATGTCAGACGTATGCCTTGTCAAAAGTCTCTGTTTTAGATTTGCCAAGTTTCATGCAGAATTTTGTTTGTTCTTTGTTCTAACTTGCTGATGATAAAATCGCAGACGTGGTAACGCACACATTGAGAATTGCACCAGTTAGCACCATTAGTCTCGAAACCTCCACCTTGTACATGCATAATGCTAGCTTTTAGGTCTATATTTTTAATTGCTGTTTTGTTATAACTAGTTTTACTGTCTTTTTTTTTTACTGTCTTCATCTGGTGAAATTGTGTAAATTTAATCTTGCATGTCTTTTATCCCTGTCAGTATTTAGCAGTTTCAAGCTAAGCCTAAATTCTAAATCACTTATAAGGAGCTCTGGACAAATACACACTACAAATAAATAATGGAATGTATGCAATGTTTGCAATCCATGCTGGCAGAGTCGAAAAGGTTCACGAGGAAATGCATTCATGTGGAACTTGGGAGATGGAGGGAAAAACAGAGAAGTGGAGCGAGATATGCAATCTCTTTCTGGATTAGTGGGTTTTGTTTTTGAGCATCAGCAACCTCATCTGTCTATGTGACATCTCAGTGAGCTTTAACCAGTGACCCTAATTTCCATACTAGAATAAAAAGCTGCTAATCCAGGCACAGTGGCAAGCAAGGAAACACTCTTTAGAGAGACTTATCATTGAATAGCCTGTGTTTTCTAGTTCGATTTATGCCAACAGCCTGTTTATTAGCCTCAATGGTGAATAGTGATATTCTCGGCGAGTTCCTGTTTCGATACAAGCATTTATTTTTTGAATTATCTTCTAAATTTAGCTTTAAAGTGTTCTACTACACCCGTTCTCCACCCAACCATTTACATTTTCACATTCTCCAAAATTAAATGCTAGTTTAATGCTTGTGTGCCTGATTATTGCTTGTGTGCATTATCACAGTTAGATACTATAGTGTATTACAACGGATTAACCACTTCTCAAACCACAAATGGAAGGAGAAGCTCTGTCTTTGTACCAACTATTGTATCTCAGCTAAACAGCAACTAATCATGTCAGATTGCTAACTAAGAATTTAGCAGGCTTAGCTTGCTAGTTAGAATCTAGTTTGCTAACATGAGATTAATAAGTCATAAATCTTGCTGAAGAAGATGAATAATGGACATGTTTAAGGAACTTAAACTTTCTTCAGCTTTTCAATAGCATATGTTTGGTGGCAAAGCTTTCTGTGCTACAACATCCACAATCTCATAACTGTAAGACCTTAACCTTAACTGTGTCCACAAGCAAAGTTTTAAGCATCAGGAGACCTAAAGCCTTCAATTTCTCTCCATTATTATGCTCAGAAAGATGTAAATACATTCTTGTCGAATTTTTAAGCCTAGTATACTGTAGTATAACCATTAAAGTGACATTTACTCTAATAATTTACTCTAGATAAGCAGCTCATGTTCACTAATGATATTTTTTATGTACTTTTAAGTATTAAACTTAGTACAGAACTAAACTACTCTAAAATTTGATTTTGTAAGCCAAAGATTGGTCTGGACAGTATGAATGTCTCTGTATATCAGTGGTCATATTGGTGTAGATCAGGGGTCATCAACATGGTGCCCACAAGGACCGCATGAGTAGCCCGCCGGCCTTTTTTCAAAATAGCTGTTAAATCATTGTTGATAATTATTATAAGAAATCATTGACCTGATCAGTGTCTTCACATAGATGAATATCATTAATTATTAATAATAACATATAATAAAAGGTAAATTGAGCAAATTTGTTATTTCGGATCAAACTGAGAACTGTGTGTATTAAACTGGTAGCCCTTTACATTAATCGGTACCCAAGAAGTAGCTCACAGTTTCAAAAAGGTTGGTGACCCCTGGTGTAGATCATCAAGTTCACAACAATGATCATGTACATGTAGCTTGTTCTCTTTCATTATGTTCAGTTCATCTGTAAATGAATATCGCTCTACATCGTGACACTAATGCCATTTGACATTCATCTAAAGTTCACTGGTGATTTATTTGCTTCTTCATATTCTGTTTTATATCCAGAGGTAGCACAATCAATACACATACTTTCTAAAGAAAATCAATGCTGAAAATAAAAACCCAATCAATACTATCACATGTGTCTGATGAAGCTTCATTAGCCTACCCGAGTCATGTGTTATTGCAAATGTTCCAACTAATGTTTTATTCATGCAGTGTTAAAAATGTGGGCTTGCTTTTGTCTTTTTTTTTTTTTTTTTTACAAGATTTAGATTCTTACACAGGAAATGTAAAAAGTGAGAATGATGTACCTCTGACATCTCGATCTTCCCATCTGCATTTTTCTCCACTTTCTTCATGAACTCTTGCATCTTCTCTTTTAAAGCGCCATTTGCAGAATCCTTAAATCCCAAAACACAGATATGGAGCATTAGCCTGGAATGAATGGCTGGCTAGAAGATGCATTGTGCAGTGCAACATACGTTATATGCTGAAATAACTCCAGTCTGTAAATCAATAAACATTACAATACAAATCCATAACTTAGCAGTACACATGCAGTGGACTAAGCATGATAAAATAAACAGGTCCCATAAACACCATTTTTATGAACTTAAAAAAAATGGTAAGGGCTTATGTACATTTACTGGCCATTTTAGGACCCACACAATAAGTGATGAAACAATCAATGCACAATTACTGCCCTCTTCAATAGAAACACCTGTACACCTGCACATTTATGCAGTTTTCCAATCATTCACTCATGTGGCATATATCATCTGGCGTATATTTTTGTTTACTTTCTAGTTTTACTGAGTATCAAAGATATAAACAACTTTTATTCTCTGCTCAACTACATTTATGAGTCAGTATGTGACTCATAACAACGATGTTTTAAATGACAGTCACCGTTACCAATTACAGTTTGCTCATCTGCTGAAGATCCCCTATCTGCTGTCTTTGAGTGACCAGCATTTGCTGGTCAAGTACATTTTGGCCTCTTTCTGAGAATGAGAGGTGCATCAAATCACAATTAGCTCTAAATATTTAGTTTAACCTCAACTAAAATTATTTAATTTTATTTTATTTGCCCATTGAATTTTATTGGATCTTTTTTACTTTGTGACATGATACTGTAATTTGTATTTGTTCACTGTAGATACCTTTAAGAAAGATTGCTTTACAACTACTACAATTACTATTATTATTATTATTTTTAGATTGACTTGTTTGATCTTTGTTTCATTCTGACATGAAGCATGTTGAGGACAAGAGCATCTTTGAGCCTACATTCAATATGAGTCAAATACTCAAGTACTGTTCAAATCACATGCTTTAACTATTTACACAAGTCATATTGGAATTGGTAACTTTTAACTTGAAGTACATTTTGCAGTAGGGCATCTATAATTTCACTCAGGTATACAGAGCTCAAGAGATGCAATTAATGTTCACATCAAAAATCTGAAGGAAGAATAGATGTGATCTCTGTGACTTTAATAGTTTCATAGTTGTGGGTACCGAACAGGCTAATGTTACAGTCTCTAGAATGGTACAACGAGCAAAAAACATTGGGAACGTGATGGTTCTGTGGGTAAAAATTCCTTGTTATGGTTTGATGTGCCAAAATATATTAAAGGATATATAAACCCAAATAATTACTTTTTACAACCGTGGTGAACAGAAAAGTCTCTGCATGTACAACACGTCAACTGCTGAGGTGGATAGACTGCATAGGAGCTGACAGGACGGCCATCAACAGGATTATTTATTATTATTATTATTATTATTATTTTATTATTATTATGGTTAGAGACTCATGCACATTGGACAGTTAAAAGAAATCATTTCGTTTTTCGTAGCATTGTCCAGCTTGAATGTGTCTCTTAGACACTTGATCCTGGCTGACAGGAGAGGAACTTGATGTGATCTGCTGCTATTGTTGGTGTATTGTTCAGTCTGGTCAGACTCTTCTGGTCTTTTTTTTTTATCAACATGGTGTTTCAGACTGCAGACCCTCCGCCCACATGCTTTTTTTTTGCTTATTCTACTTTTCTGAAGAGACTGTTATGTGTAAAAAATTATAGCAGGGGATCAGCAGTAACTGCTTGTAGTATATTTAAATACTCAAGTCATCCAGTCTTATGAGAGATGTGAACATTAACTGAGCTCTTGACTGCTACCTACATGATTTTATGTACTGTGCTGCATTGTGTTGGATGTGCCACATGACACATTAGACAACCGCATGATTATTCTTTATTCTACTCACTTAGTCATGTGGGACAACACATAAAATCATGTTCACATCTGTTACGTCTATCATAAGACTGGATGATTTCACAAATGTTTTTACGTAAATCATTTAAGACATTGTATGTGCTTACGAATACAATTATCGTATTATTTTGTATCATACTGAATATTGTATCATATTCAGGTCAAATTGTGCAGTCTGCATGCTTATGTCATCACACACACACACCTCAAAAAACAATATTTGGTTCAGTAACACCAACTATATTTCACATATATAACTATTTCATAAAATATCAGGGAAAAGTTCAAATAAAGGATATTTAGACAAATAAGAACAATAGTGTAATTTCACATAGAGTAACATCAAGATGGCAAAAATGTTTGCTGATGCTTTTAATTTTAGGAGGGATTGTGGAACTCTAAATGGATTAAACTCTTCAAAAGAACTTTAGAGCAGAAACGTAAACTATATAGAGATAATGAGAAGATGGAATGAATTCAGAGTGGTTTTCCTCCCAAACATTAGTCATTTCATAACTCTGTGATAACTGCTACTACAGTTTAAAGTCCTGCTTCTTTCATTTGAATGATAACAAAACCATGTAAGCAGGGTATTGATTCGTCTCAACACTGACACAAGGCTTGCACCTCCAGATAATTCAGAACCCTCCGACTCTGACTGTGTCTTGTCTGATAAACAGAGATTCGAGTAAGTGGTGTGTTTTGGTTAATGCTCACTGTGCTGGTTCCTCGGAGCACTGCCTCCAACTCCGTGAAAAAACTCTCCAGCTCTTTTCCTTCAATATAGCCATTTCCTAGGAAACAGCAGAAATTCAGAGCATATTATTTAGACTTGATCACCGTACAAGCTCAGGCTAAGTACTAATACATAATCTTTTTCGGCTCAGCAACAACATCAGAAGACTACAGGGGACGGTTCGAACGGCTGAAAGGATTATTGGTGCTCCCTTTGTTATTGATTATTATTATTCTTTCTATTTTACTTCTTTTTTTAAGTGCAGCTGGAAGCTTCTGTCACTGAAACAAGTTCTTTGTAAGTGCAAACATACCTGGCAATAAAGATCTTTCTGATTCTGATTCTCATATAGTTTTATTGATTTTTGAGAGGGTCTCATCCTTTACATGCAGTGGGTTCAGGGTTTAGAATGTCCACCCAAGAGGGAAACATTTCATCAGTGGTATAAATATGCATATTTTTATGAAACTCTAAACAGGAAAATTATTTTATTTCATAAGGAAAATAAATCAACATCTGAAAAATATGGAATTCATATGGAAGTGGTTTACAGGTTTCCATCAGTAAGATGATTCATGCTATTCATTTCACTATATCTGAGCACGACCTGTAGAATAAAATACTCTAACACTAATTAAGTTTAGAGAATTCAATTTTTTTGGTACCAGTCGGGAGTGACGTGCTCTTAATCACAAGCACGTGAGCAGATTCAACATGAATGAATATTTAATCTTCCATTTGCAGACCCTCAGGCATGTCCATGGAAGATAAGAATTTTTTTGCAGAGCAGTGCAAAATCAGCATCCTGTGAGATAATGGGCTAAAAGAAATCTTCCAAACTGTAAGAGATTCACCTTTATTCCATTGTAAATGGATTTAATTAAAATTGCATCTTTTTTATGATGGTCAATTGCTGGAAACTATTTTGTCTGGTTGTTTATGTATTTGTTTGTTTCCTGTATATTTTTTGTTGGTTCTTAAAAGTAAATATTATCATTTTACAATTTAGTCAATTTCTTCTTTTTTTTTTGTTTACTCATTAATCCTATTTCTGTTACATGTACAGCATTAAAGAATTGAAAGATTAACATATTTTTAGTGCTTTAGCTGCTTAATGTATAGATTTATGTGAGACCCCTGAGGGCCGTTTGACTCACCATGGCGGTCGAAGTGTTTCCACACGGTCATGAAGTGTGCCGCGGTGACTTCGGCCAGGTGAAGGTGCTGCGGGTTAATAGCCATCAATGTAACTTTCTCTTCTCCCTCTGGATGAGACCGTTTCTTCCGTCTTTCAAGTCACTCTAAAGGACTGTGCTGTGTGTGTGTACCACCACGACTGGGACAGCAGCTTATAACACCCCCACCTCCTCCTCCTCCTCCTGATGCCCTCGCAGTGGGAACACCCCCCATCTTTTTTCAAACATGTATAATGTATTTTAATTTGAAGAAAACATGTATAAGTACTCTGTCTCTATCAGTAGAAGCAGTTAAGTAAAAATACGAGATGATCAATTAGATTAAGAAGAATGATCTTTTCTGAGCTGGATAGCGGCTCTACAGCGAATGCTAAACATCAATTTTGATTTTGATTATTAGCTCTGTCTTAAAACCCCAATGTGCTACTCTTCATCTCTCACTATCTGTGCAAATCACCAGTGTTAATCATAAATAAAGATGTAATGTAGAGGTATGGCCTCAACATCTTTCACTCAGGTGAAGGCATGGCCTCAACATCTTTCACTCAGGTGGAACTGTGGCCTCAACATCTTTCACTCAGGTGAAGGCATGGCCTCAACATCTTTCACTCAGGTGAAGGCGTGGCCTCAACATCTTTCACTCAGGTGGAGGCATGGCCTCAACATCTTTCACTCAGGTGGAGGCATGGCCTCTCCATCTTTCACTCATGAGGAGGCATGGCCTCAACATCTTTCACTCAGGTGGAGGCATGGCCCCAACATCTTTCACCCAGGTGGAGGCATGGCCTCAACATCTTTCACTCAGGTGAAGGCGTGGCCTCAACATCTTTCACTCAGGTGAAGGCGTGGCCTCAACATCTTTCACTCAGGTGAAGGCGTGGCCTCAACATCTTTCACTCAGGTGAAAGCGTGGCCTCAACATCTTTCACTCAGGTGGAGGCATGGCCTCATCATCTTTCACTCAGGTGAAGGTGTGGCCCTTACATCTTTTACTTAGATGGAGGCATGGCCTTTCCATCTTCCACTCAGGTGGAGGCATGGCCTCAACATCTTTCACTCAGGTGGAGGTGTGACCTCAACATCTTTCACTCAGGTGGAGGCGTGGCCTCTACATCTTTCACTCAGGTGGAGGCATGGCCTCTCCATCTTCCACTCAGGTGGAGGTGTGGCCTCAACATCTTTCACTCAGGTGGAGGCGTGGCCTCAACATCTTCCACTCAGTTGAAGGTGTGGCCTCTACAGTGATAGAAATAGTGCTATCAGATTAACATTAAGGACTTTTTTCTTCTTCTATATTTAATGTTTTTTTCTTTGCAATTAAATTCCAATTTTTTTTTTAGCTCAGGCAATTAACCTTATTTCAAGTCAAGTCAAAAAGCTTTTATTGCCATTTCAACCATATATAACTGACACAGTACACAGTGAAATGAGACGTTCCTCCAGAACCCTGGTGCTACATAAAACAGCGAAAAGCTACATAACAGAAAACACAGAGCTGAGGACTAGTGAGTGTCCTCGCCACATAAAGTGCATCGTGTGCAACCTGGTGCAAACAGTGCAAGACAGACATTGCAAAGACAACACAAGACAGTGTAGGACATATACACAAAACACCAAATAGCGCCGCCAGTAAAACCTACTGTATATTATACAGTGCAGTGTGTAAAAGAGAACTAAATACAGGCGTGTACTTGTAAGTAAACAAAATAGTTTGTGCAAAACAGCAATGGCAGCAAGCAAAAGCATGTGCAAAAACAGCAGGTAAACATTGTGTAATAATGAAGTAATAAAATATGGGTGGTGCTGAAGATATGGATGTGTGAAATGAGTATGAGTGTGTGTTTGTGTCCAGGTAGTAGAGATCAGCATCACAGTGGAGTGTGTGCGCGAGTTTCAGTTCAGTTCTGTGTTAAGGAGCCTGACGGCTTGCTGTTTTTTTTAAATAAAGCATCATCATGGAGAATGTGCTCAATGTACTAAGTTGGGTGCTTCTTAACCAGCACAGAGTCTTCCAGTTTACCTCTTTCAATTCCATAAACACCACTGCCCTCTACTGCTATGGAGCGTGAATTCATTCTTTTCTATAGCACTCTGGAGCTTCTGCAGTTTTAGTGAAGTGGCAAATTCTACAATGCCTACAAGTCACTGAAATGATCATGTAGGGCCACTTTGAGAGTTACTACTAATTCTTCATAAACTTATAAAATGGTTTTTTTTTTTTTTTTTTTAAATGTCATTGCATTTTTGGTACTTTAAGGTAATAGTCCAGCAATAACAGGCAATGAAAGTGTCAATGTTTGTGTGAACATTTACACCACTGGGTTTTGCTTTGTAATGATGAATCTTTGTGCCATTAGCCATTTTATTTTTTATTAAGAAGTCTGTACCAAAAAGATGCAAGAAGTCTAATTAGTGTCTTCACAGTCAACAGCTCACTAAACACGTCCAATGTGTTTAGTTTGATTTGCGTTCGCGTAACACGCTGATATGTTGATGTGCACGATGTGTCATTTTTATTTACACAAAGACATAATAATTTGCTAATGAGTAACAGTTCTAAAAAGGCCCTGGTACATTTCTTAGTATGTGAGGAATCAATTCTGACAATAAGCAAAGTCATGTACATAAGCAATTATGATTTTCTAAATGACATGGCATATCGTCTAACATTTAATTGGATCGTTCAATCAGATAAATATGTCAAACTAGACAAGATCAAAGTGATCAACTCTTAAATTGAAAGCGATGAAGCCGACTACATACGACTTACTGACAGAACGCAAGAAGGGAGACAAACTGGTTTAGGACTGCAGTTCCCATGCAGTTCTGCCTTTAAGAGCCAATCACTCAACTGGGAAACCAACAGAAGTAAAACATGAAAATGAGAGACATAAAAAAAATACTGCTCTTCAAGTAGTAGCTCAGGGGTTTAGATGTTAGGTTTAGGATTGGAAGGTTATGAGTTCAAATCCCAGCACCACCACCCCACTGTAGCCTTCAACTGTCATCTGCTCAATCATATGAATAATAATTGATGTAAATGTTACGTACAAATGCAAACTGAACTTTAAGACAAGACGTTAAAATAAGTCTGTTATTATGAACAGCACAGTGTGTGGTTGTCTAAATGGCCATCAATCATCTGGTTAATCTACACCCAAAATAAGACGATTAATTTTTGACTTCATAAAATATCCTTTAATTATTATTCTAACTAATTATTTAGTTGATTTTTCTCTGGTAACTGATGCTGTAGAACAAATCAGACAAACGTGTCATCCATGTTTCTCTCGTCATGTTATTACAGGGTTTTGTAATAACAGTAATAATAATAATTGGAACGTAATTAAAAATCTAATTACATGTGGCATCAAATCAAATTTTATACAGTTTTATTTCAAGTGGGTGTGAACTATTGAAGTCTCATCATTGGCTTACAATCTTCTGTGGAGAAACACATGACTTCATTTTTTTTACTCTTCGTTGGTGATATATTGAGAGATACTGCAATGAGAGAAAATATTAGCATTTATATTATTATTAATGAACTAATAAGGTTTTTAATAGGTTTTGTAAAATTTTTTTTTTTTTTTATGAAAGCCAACACAATGATAAGTCTGGTCTAGACAGACATATTCACTGAGTAATGAGAATGACACTGATTTGCATGTGTGCATCTGTGACGTCCCAATCAATTTTTGGAGAGAAAAAAAAAAACAATGTTGGTTTAAAAAATAAAAATAAAAAGAGAATATATATATATATATATATATATATATATATATATATATATATATATATATATATATATATATATATATATATAATTTCTTACTAATTACAAAACTAATTACAAAACAACTTACTAAATACAAAACAATGAACTAATGTGTTCAACTTTTATATTTGTATTATTTTTATTCAGTGGAAGACTCTAGAATCATATTTTACACCACCATATATCCAAAAATAAAGCATTTTTAATAAAATAAATAAATAAACCCGCTGACCGAATAGTAACAACTTAATGTACTTGTTCAATAACTTCAAATTATTTACAGATAAAGCAAATGAATCATTCGAAACCATAAAATGAAGCACACTGCGTAAGACAATCAGAAGTTCTGTGTATTTTCTCAAACTATAAAGATATGGGTCCCAAAAAACAATCTGTCAGAGCGTTACATGAACCTCAAACACTATTACTGCACTTGGATTAAAAAAAATAATAATAATAATAATAATAAAATAAGAGTTGAGCTTTAAGGATGGTGTGAATTACACCCCCGAGTCATTTCTCCCAGCTCAAGGTACGCAGTGCTGTTTAATCTCAGTCAGAAGTGTAAGTGTAGGAAAAAAACAGGAAAATGAACAAAGCTCTGTGGATTAAGAATGATGGATGTGATAGACAGGATACTTGTAGAATAATTGGAGTTTTAATCAATTCCCTAATTGTCAAAAGCCGGAATTTGCTGTCATATGCCAAGTCAGTCACCTTTTAATAAGGGGCATATAACAAAAATGGTGATTATGGATCCTTGAGGACTGGGATTGAGTTTCAGTGGGACGGAGACAGAGGGTGCCACCAAAGTCTCAATACAAACAGGGGAAATAAACTCTTTAGGCCTTTAATTTAAATATGTAACATACTTTAATCTCGTGATTGATCGGAAATCTGTCACAGGATTGCGATGGACGTGATACATGGAATTTGTGCCATGCTTAAGAATTTTAGAAAAAGGCTGAAAGGGTGGAAGTGGACTGAAGGAATAGTGAATGATCTACTAACAGAGTAACGTACTATGTGGTTCTGGGAAACGTAGTCCCGTTTCTATAGAGGTTTTTCAGGACACCCTGAAGCCTGTTATTTTTTCTTCTGCAATGCTAGAAGTAAATGGAGCTGCTGCCTCAAAACAGTGTTATTGAGACTGGACAGAAATTGAGGCAGTGAACCTCTGGTTAGTTCTGCCATCGGAGCAAATTGTAGAATCTGCCTGCCTGGCTCTAGTGTTCTCATTTGGTCCAGGACCTCCTGGAGGACGGTGTTGATCTGAGGTACTGAGGTGAATCCCACACACAACAGCACAACAGGTGGACCGCCAACAAGGCAATGGAAAGTGATAGACTGGAAGCAGAGGTGGAGTGCGAGGACTAGAGATGCAGTGAAACGGGTCAAAGCTGTGCTCAATGGAACCACCAGGGATGATCCCTCAGCGAGTCGACACAGAGCTGAAAACACACTGCTGAGCAGTTCGCGTTGATGAAGTGGGTCTCCATCATGCAAAGCAGAAACGCACAGTTCTGGGTAGGAAGGGCCTGGACAGAACTGCAGCTTATTTTCTGGAAGGTTGATATCCTGCCATGATGAATTTCCAACCATCACCATGCAAGAAGAGACAAGTGGATACGAGCAGAGTTTATTTAATGTGAATGCAGGAGATGAGGTCCTGGTGAAGCAAGATCTGCAAGCTGGTGTGGCCAGTGGTTCTTCCTTCATGACCAGTGTGAACTCTTCTAAAGCTTCATTAAGCAGGTCCAATATTTCCGATTCACAGAATGCAGAGCTGCGTACTTTTTGCAGTGTCGCTCCTACAAGACCAAACCATGCGTTTAAGTCACACTCAGGCACAGGACCAGTGAGTGCAAAATCATATCCTTCCTCAGCATGAAAATGTTCCTTTATTAATGCTTGGTAAGGTCCATGTGCAAGACGCTGCTTCCACTCCTTACACTGCATCTCCTTGCGCTGGTTAAAAGATCCCATTGGTTTCCTCTGACACGGCTTCCCCCAAGCCATCGATCCCCCTCTGCACACCCAGCGTCTGCGTGATAAAGGCTGTACCTGAAAGCGCTGCACGTAGAACTGCGCCGCACATGCTCTGACCTGATCTAGATGCCTGCGTTGCTCAGCAGTCATACTGGTAAAGAGGTGCAGGTTCTCCTGGATGGTGCTGATCTGTAGCCCCTGGAAAAACGTGCAGATTTCTTCATGCTGCTTGAGGAAAGAGTTGGAAATGCAGCTTTTTGGAAACAGCGCTGCTGTGGAAAGCATATCTGGACCGTAGTTACGGATTAGCTTTGAGAGCAGCGGCCGGACAATGTCTTTAGATTTAAAGCTCAAACACACAATGTAGACTTCAGAATTCCCGGCTTTACTGGTTGCAGGTTTGAAAACGTGAACCAAGCGAAAGCAGCACACGAGGAGGTAAAGCAGGCAAATGGACGAATGCTCAAAAAGTGTGAACATCTTCAGGACAAACGAGCCTCCTGGGGCAAGCAAGAGTAAAGCGCACACAGTTTCACAGTACTGCAGGGGAGCTACTAAATTCTCCTGCTCTCCAGGATCACCCTGGCAGTCAAAGCTTCCGTCTGCTGTGACCAAATCCACACTGCGCATGTTACTAACAAATATTTGCAGCTCCAGCATATGCTTCTGAAGCATGATGTCGCCGGTGTTGTCCGAACCAAAAAACCACCAAGGAAGAGTATGAGCAATGAGTCTGTCGTCTGCAATCGTGCAGCTCCGTGCATTAGCTTCGTGATACGGATTCAGCGTGTTAGCAGCCCAGGTCCAGTCACAGTGCAGCCTGCTGGTCTGGAGGAAATGGTTAAGTGCGGAAATAAATGCTCCAGGAGCTTCGCACAAATGAACCGAGTTCAATTCACAGTTCTGCAGTGCAGTGTCCGGTAGGAGTTTGAAGGTTCCTTGGATCTCATAGAATTTGGCCCAGGCCTGGGTGCAAAGTTCAGCATTGGCAGTCTCACGGAGGTGGGATGTAACGATGCCCGCTCGGTTGGTGGAGCAAGTGTGTTGGTGCCACACCGGCAAATCTTTGTCACTGAGCTGATTTTTCACCTCGTTCAGGGAGTCTTTCAGAGCCTGCAGAGGTGGATGACTCCATGGTCGGTCGCAGAGCACCACGCTGGGGTCTGGTAAACACCATTCAGTACCAGGTGGAGCGCTGTACTGCCTCACTTTACTAAAAAGCTGCTTTACCTCCTCCAGAATCACCCCATCAAAAGACTCAAGAGCATCTGGCATTTCTGTAAACACTCTTTTTTTTGTGCCACGTCCCCTGCTCATCCTCTAAACCTACAGGGAAAAGAAAAAAAAAGAAAAAAGGAAACACTTGGTCAGAAAGCAACCACACCTATCTGAATCAATCCACCTCTCAATACCGTCATTATGGCACCACGACTACAGAAACACAGTATAACAGAGTGCTGCATCTCAGACAGGTATACTGCACAGCAAGAATGCGAGCTCCGACTAGTGCACTCTCCGATCGTCCAATCAAAAGGCGGAAAAAAGCTGACGTTATTGTATGCCTGCTAGACGGCACCAGTTTCGCCACCTCGAAAGCAACACTTTTATTCTTGAGTGCTGTAAGCCACAGGAAAACACACTGTTGATTCCGAAGGCCTCAAGACAGATCTCACTGAACCTGGAAACACGTGATGGCCATAACAGCAACTGTGACATAAACACACACATAAACACATAAACACAAACACACACACACACACACACACACACACACAACTGGAAGCAGTGTAAAAGAGATAAACGCTAAAACATGAAGAGAATAGACGATTGGGAAGAATTAAATGCATATTCATGTACAAGAAATGTATATTTAAATGAAAGTCATTGATTCTGATGGAGTTCCTGGTCCTAATAAATCCCCTGAGCTGAACGAATGCTGCATAATTCACTGCAAAGTTTTCCTGACACTTCATATTTATGTCTGGTGACATAAACAAAAGCTCAACTATTTCTTATACTATTTATTTAATGCACTATTGGCACTTTTATAGCATATACTATATATTTAAAGTTTATATATATTAAGTAACACAAGTTACTGCGTCATCGAGTTTATATAAAATAACTCAGCAACAGTAAAGACATGAAAAACAAACCTACAAAATTATATTCTTTTTTTCCCATCAGGGCAAATTACAACAATTTATAAATGTTACCAAAATTGAATTTAACTTGTTTTTAGGGTGAAAAATAAACTAAACTAAAATGTCCGCTAGATAACTAGCCATGAGCCCGCTGTATGAAGCGCTAAGTCCGGTGTAGCGCATCAGGAAAGACCGGGGTCGTGTTCCGGGCCTGCAACCGAGTAGCAGCTACCGAGTAGCAGGCTCTGTCTTTCCAGCAGGCGTTTTTTTTTTTTTTTTTTAAACGTACCATTTAAAACAAACTATTGCAAAGTCAAACAATAATCAATTATCCTGAAAGTTTAGGATATTAAATATTTACACATTGCTTACCTTCGATAACGTTAACCATGAACCCTTTTTAAAACCTACGCCGGCATAGTGTTGGGACTGAAAGCAAGGTTGCCAAATATTTCTAACCAATCCCCCAAAAATGCACATTAATTATCGAATGAATGAATGAATGAATGAATGAGATTTTGCAATATAGATGCAGATATTTGTGCTCTTTACTCCATCTTAGTTTACTTAATCTTTATTAGTTTTAAATATTTCCTACTTCTAGTCCGCCCAATTCATCCTGACACCCTTCTAGATAGAGTTCTCTTCAGTACGAAAGACCACTCATTCTGTGCAGCTGAGGATGATTCCACATGAACAGCCTGAAGATCCATAAAGTTCCCCTATCGATTCTGGTTCTTCTCAAGGTTCTGTCCGCATACGTCTCAGGAAGTGGTAGGTCAGTGGTTAAAACATTGGACTTCTAATTAGAAGGTTGTAAGTTCAAATCCCAACCAAACTGCCACTACTGGGCCCCTGAGCAAGGCCCTTAAACCTTAACTGCTCAGTTGTATAAGTAAGATAAGGGTGTCTGTCAAATGCTGCAAATGTCATAAGAGATAAACTTATACATTCCAACTTTATAACCTCTTTATTTCTGTAAAGCTGCTTTGGGACAATGTGTATCAAGAAAGGCGGTATACAAATAAAACTGAATTGAACTTCTGCAGTCATTAGTGTAACATACACTCAGTGTCACCAACAGATACACCTGTACATCCAGGTAATTATCCCATCAGTGATTATCACCACACAAATGCTAGCTCAGATTTACTTTTTTGACTGGTGTTCCATAAGAGCTGATATTCAGCATAACAGTGGTGTAATAATAGTTTACTATGTTCTATTCAATAGCAATAGATCATTGCACCGAAACTTAATATAATATTATAGCATGCAATGCAATTATTTATGCTGTAAAGTATTTAATCCTACTCTGTCCAAAACGTCACAGTCGTGCTTTTTTACTGAATATGAGCACAGCCTTAATTTCGTAAAACCTACAACCGGTTCAAAACCTGGCCATCCTGATTGTGTCTTGCTTGCATATGACATCTGAGTATGAAAAAATGACATTGTGACTTTGAATGCAGAATCCTCTCTGAATAATCCAACAATAATTTTAGAATTAATTAAAGTTAAGGGTTTCAAAGCCATTATATGTACAATATCTATACATACAAGCTTGAGTGCTAAGTCTATCTGGAGTGAATATTAAACATTTTTTGTATAAAATGAAACTGTAAAGTTTTTTCCTGAAATTATTAGTATACTGGGGGAACAATGAGAACAGAGAAAGTGAAAGCTAAAGGGAAATGCAGTAAAATAAAACTAAATGTAATGGAGACAAGTGAAATATCTGGGTACGGTATGAATTACATCATTAGAATGAGATGTTTGACTGGTAAATAATACAGATTTAGGTAATTCCTGTGTTTGTGTCTACACACACACACACACACACACACACACACACACACACACATGTTCCTTGATGTATAGCTAAATGTAGGGAGGCATTAGAGACAGAAATGTGAAAGTGCTTGAAACCAACATGAACACATTTATATTAAAATTTGTAAAGTTTTTTTTTAGATTACTGAGATTAGAAGATCGAGAGGCTTGTATGCAGCCTAAACTGGAAATGCTGCGTATAAGAGAATAATGTGTGGAAGGATGTAAAACACTTTTCCCACCACTTTTTAGAAAAAAAATTTGAGCACTAATTCTAAAAATGAGCAATTAAGTAATAAGTACATTTTAATGTTACAGTTTCAGGCAGAGAGAAAGCTAAAAATGTTCAATCAGCTTACTAAAGTGCCTAAACCTATAGACTAAACTGAAGATGGATTTCTCCAGCTTCACGTGTCTTAGAGGAAGCACGTACCTCTTCTGACCTCCCTTTTTGTAGCTGTGATGTAATAGAAGAGAGCAGACTGGGGGGTGGCTGATGATATGGAGAAACTGGAAGTTACTATCTATGTGCTACTTTGTCCTTCCTAAAAATGCCACATTGTCCGGGGCATGTTTTTAAGGTGTGGCCATGAAAATTAAGCGGTAGGCAGGGATCCGGTCTAATGACAGACACTTTATAATTACATATATTCATTTGACTAAAGTTACAAATAGAAAGGTGTGGAGCACAATAGAATGCACAAATAGAAAGGTGTGTAGCACTGTTAGCTCATTTAACCACTCTATGTTTCGACTGGATTCTGTATCATTTGTATAAAAGCATTTAATGAAAACGCAAAACCTCATGTTACTACTGCTATTTTTAGACATAAAAAAGTTCAAGTTCTAAAAAGTACAAATAAGAAACAGATTTGTGTATATTGAAATGATTGTAAATGTAAAAACAAATACCCTCATTTCCGTCAGTGCTCCGTGTGACTAGTTTTTCTGGCTCTTCCACTTCCTACAGTGTAAAAATAAATCTAATTTCCTTAAAAAAATGATTACATTTTTTTGTGATGACATTAAATACATGAATACACAGTGGTGTGATACATACAATCCCATTTAACCAAATTCAGTGAAGGCAAATATAACCCTAATTCTAAAAAAAAGTCTTATAAACATATTTTACTTCCAATAGTACATAGAAAACATATACTATTTTTTAACCGAGAAAATGTATCATTTAAAGAAGAAACGAGGTCATTTTAAATTTGACGACTGCAACACATCTTAAAAAAATTATTGACAGGGCAATGATTGTTACTGTGTAGCATTCTCTCTTCTTTTAACAAAGATCTGTATACATCTGGGAAATAAGGAGACCAGTTGCTGTAGTTTTGGGTGAGGAACGATGTCCAATTTGTGTTAGAAACAGGATTTTTCCTGCTCAACAGTCCTGCGACTTCTTTGTCTTATTTTTTATTTCATGATGGGCCAAAAGTTTTCAATTGGTAAAAGGCAGGCCACTTCAGCACCCAATCTCTTCTACAACGAAAGCATGCTGTCGTAATAGATGCAGCATAAGATTAGAATTGTCTTGCTGAAATTTGCAAGGCCTTGCCTTAAAAAGACATTATTTGAATGGAAGCATATGCTGCTCTAAAACTTGTAAATACTGTACCTTTGAGCAATAATGGTTTAAGCGTTGATGATAGAGCTTTATCCTGCATTCGTGGGTGACACGGTAACTTGTGTTTACAGACAACCGTTTCTGGAGGTGTTCCTAAACCCATGCGATTATATAAAATGTAAAATTTCGAAAAAACTTATTCTCATTATAAAGTCATGCTTGTTTTTAATGCAATGGTATCAGAGGGCCTGAAAATCACAAACAGGTGAATCTTTACCTCTTAGAGATTCTGCCTGTCTAAGATACTATTTGAATACCCAATCATGTCACTGATCTGTTGCCAATTAACCTAATTAGTTGCAAAATGATCCTATAATTGACTTTTCCAACCTTTTGATCCCAAAATCAGAAATGTTTTGAGACATTTTGCGACCTTAAAATGGCACATTCAACCCAGTTTAAACATTTGATATGTTTTCTATGTTCGATTGTAAATCAAAAATAAAATACATTGTAGTGCATTGAAAAAAGAAGACCTGCTGGCCAGATTCATAGGAACGATTGTCCATGACTGGTTTTTTAAGGTGTGGCCACTAAACACAATAACTTTCTTTTTCCTATGCAGAGATCAGGTCTTATGACAACTGTAACTATTATGTAGTTCAAATATGAAACTTAAAGATGACTAGCCTCCTCTCTCTAATTGCCAATGCATCATTACTCAATGTGACGGGAATTTCTGGCTTTACCACTTCCTGCAGTGTAAAAACACCTCGTTATCTCTCATTTTCTACAAAAAAAAAGGATGACAAGAATTTCAGTGATTACGGTGAATACATATATACACACAGCAGTGTCACACATACATTCCCATTAGAAACCAGTTGCGAGAGTTTAGGGATATGAATGTTTTCTCATTCATGTCAGATACAGGATTCCCACTGCTTATCATTATTGGGTCTTCTTTGCCTTTTGTTTTGTTTCTTGATGCGCCAATTGGTGAAAGCTCTAGAGTCTAGACTGTTTAGGCAGGCATACTACAGAGGCATAATAAAAAATACAATTCTGGATAGAAGCATATGTTGCTCTAAAAAAATTATATATACCTTTCAGCATTGATAGTTTCAGATTCATGATTTCAAATAAAAATATGCTTCCCACAGTGTTATCTCTCCTTGCCTGAAAAGAATTTCAGTGATTACAGTGAATTCATGAACACACTGCAGTGTGATGTGTGAAATTTGATATTTGTGATATTTCCCATTATAAACCATTTTCCATTCCAATTTTAAAAGAATATATTTTTTTCAGAACATCTAATATTCTACAGTTGGGAATTGCATAAAGCTTTGTGTAATATTTCACATGAGAGTTATTTAAGAAAAGATCTGAAATTCCAGATCGTAATTGATCTGCATAATCAGCTGATCGAACATCCTGTCATTATTTCACTGAACCATACATTATTGAAATGAAATCAGAAAAAGAAGACTTAGATTAGGTTTTTTTAATTGTCAAAATGAATAATTCAATAAAAAAATAATCGACTCAATAACAATCTACATCTTCATAATCGTGATATATGTAGATCTACATTCAGACAGGCCATTCAGGAAATCAAGGTCAGCAGCTGTGTAGTCTACCTTTATGTAAATTTTGTCATAGCTATGAAATGAAGTCACCAGTCATGGAAACCTCATGAAGGAGGAGCATTATGATATAAATCTTTTAGCCCAAAGGAGTTGCCCTTTCTTGACAATCAGTAAGGTGAGTAAAGCTTTCCTGTTTATTTTTTATTTGCTGTAATGAATGAATCTTTTTTTTTTCTTTTTTAATTTTCATGAAAAATTAGATAACATGCAAGCAATAGAAGACATTACATTACAGCAATTAGCTCAGCTACATATCACTCTGTATTTCTGTCTTTTGGAAACACCTTTTAACAATCTGTCCTTAAGAGTGGTTGACAAATTTGCTTTTTGTGGTTGACAATATTTGCATTTGGTATCTTGCATTTTTGCTCTGTTGTGTACTTCGTACTGGAACGCCCTGTACGCTGTGTGTGGTTGTGATTTGAGTCTTTACTGAATTATTCCTATTGCAGAGGTGATTATTTATTTCCCAATCAGTGAGGGTTTATAGAAATGTTTTGCAAATAAATGTATATTGACTTTACAGTTGACACAAATGCTTTGCCTTGGTTATCTTCGTGTTCCGTTTTCCTGTTTGTTTGTTGTTGTGTATTATGAGAACAATTTTATTTTTTTTTATTAACAAAAACCATCACCTACTATTTCACTGCTAGATTTAACTCCCTTTCTCTTACATCGTACAATACAATTAAATAAGATTTTGTGAATATACACTTTTTTTTTTAATGATCATTTTATATATTTGTATATTCAGGATAAACTGCGGGCAAGAGTAAAATGAAACGCTCAAAATCACGATCAAAATCTTCTAGTACCACCGAGTTACACAGTGTCCTTTTTTACCACTCGAGCAAACAGTTCCCCTGGGAGTATCTGTTTTACCAAGAACACAGTCAGGAGAAACTGCACGAATTGCTGGCTACCAGACCTCATGAGTTCAAACACTGTAAATTAAAATGGAGCGACATGATCTGGCATACGCAAAACCTTTCAACGATCCGACCTCTGCCATCTGCATCAGTGGAATAGATTATGTGGCCAGATCCTTTCCTGGTGATGAGGTGTGCGTTCAGATCTTAAGCGACGATCCGTTGACGGGGAAAATAGTAGGATTGCTGAATAGATCTGAAGAATGTTGCACCGTTATCTGTAGGATGAAAGGACGCAGACAACTAGTTACGCCTGTCAAGAATAACATGACCATGATACGCATCCTTCAAAAACTCCCTGAGGAGAGTATATTTGAGAATCAACTGTTAGTTGTCAAAGTGATGAAATGGGAAAAGGATTATATGTTTCCTCTTGGAGTTGTAACAAAGTGATCTCAGAAGAGGAGCATTTTAACGAATTTCTGAAAGTAGAATGTGGCATCAAAGACGCTCCTCCGAAGTTCCAACCAAAATGTGACAGAGATGAATATGAAAAAAGACAGAGCTTCATCGAAGACAAAACATTTACCATCGATCCCAGTACTGCAGAAGACTTGGATGATGCCTTTAGTCTGGGTGACAGGGGAGAACAATATATGATTGCAATTCATATTACTGATGTAGCAAGTTACATAAAGAAAGACAGTAAGGAGGATATATTTGCAAAGGCCCAAGGTCAAACATTTTATCCTCCTCCTGAAGTGCGTGCAAAACCAGCTTTCATGTTTTCAAGAGAAGCGAGCTATGAATACTTAAGCTTACTCCCGGGTAAGAAACGGAAGGCCATATCCTTGGTAATGATGATTAACAAGGTCACCAGCATGATAGAGTCCATCTCTTTTACTCTTTCCCATGTCTGTTCTAACAGAAGGTTTTCATATGAAGAGGCAGACAAAATCATACAAGATTGTTGTTTGGATAAAAAAGAAGCACCCCTTAAATTTTCCACTGAAGAAGAGTGTGTTGCTGTGGCCTATTGCTTTACCAAGGTGCTTAGAAGGTTCCGCTTGGAAGGGAGCTGGAGCATTGGACAAAGAAAAGGATACAGTCGAGCCCATTGCATGGTAGAAGAGCTGATGAATTTCTATAACAATGCAGTGGCTGAAACACTCATCTCCAATGAACAAACAAGAGATCTCACCCCACTAAGATGCCACTCTAAGCCAGATCCTGTACTGCTTGACCAGTTTAAAACGAGATACTCTGCCTTGCTGCCTTTCTCTCCTTATCTTTCACAAATCTGTGAAGTTGCAAGAGCAGGATTTGAAGAAACCGAAGACAATGTGACTTTCATTCATGTCTTGACACCTGTTTTCCAGCAAATGAAAGCTTTGGCGCAAGAAGGTGATTACCACAGGCTGGTTCATCTTATTATATCGGACGAAATCCACCCTACGTTACTTCACATGGCGAAGGAATTCAAGGAAATTCAAAAGAAATCTGTGACCCTGAGGTCATGTTCCAGCTTAAACTCAAAACTAGGACATTACGCTTTGCAACTCAATGCATACACAAGTGCTTCCTCTCCTATGAGACAGTATCTAGACCTGATTCTTCAGAGGCTTCTCCATAGCGTGCTCTTAAAAAAAAACCAATTGGACATGGATTACATGATGGCTGAAATCGAACGGTTCTGTGACGAATGCGATTATACTGAGGATGTTGACTCAGAGTCATCAAGATTCGTAAGTCACATTAAAAATAGTTCTGGAGATGTGACCAAACTGGCAGTGGTGGACCGGTTTTCTCCAAAAGAACATGCGTTTCTTATCTCAGTTCTTCTTGACAGTATGTCACAAATAAAAATTCAGTACAGAAACCTAAAGGTAGTTGAGCAGCCTGAGTATAACCATCACGCCAATTCCTGCACTCTCTACTGGAAAAGAAGAGTGTATTCATTTTCTGAGAAGTTCATTCCACAGCTGCATTCAGATATGAACCTTGTAATTCCGATCTCTGTTACAAAATGGACTGCAATTATATCTGCAGTTGAAGATGAAGACTGGGTCAAGGTCACAGGGTGCCTTCAAGATGAACGAGAATATAATGTAAAACCTTTGGTAAATTCACACGCTTCTCCGAATATGCCGAATCATTTCAAAGAGTGGAAAAAGGAACTCGAGTTAAAAGAAGTGCTACAAGTGCAGCTTGGCACCGATGTAATCAATGGGGAAAGAATGCCTGTAGTAAATCTCCTTACTGTCAACGAATTCTTTGATGTTTGTCTGGAGCACGCAAGAAATCCAATTAAGTGTTTCACAAATGACACAGCGTGCCGTAAATCGCAAACAGAATACCGAGATTATAAGGAATACATGAACATTTGGGGGAAGCTCTGTTCAATGGACACTGCCTACAATGCTGTGGAGGAAAATAATAGTGTGATTCTTGAAGGTGTAAGAATAACATGGAGGGAAACCACCGAAAAATCTCTCGAAGGTTTCTTTGAAATAACACCTACTCAGGTGAAAGACTGGTCTCTTGAATTTGACCTGACAAACTGTTACCTGTGCATCAGATTGAGGAATCAATGTGCTGAAAAAGCAAAAACAACTAAGTGCAATGGCTCTAGCCTTTCCGATTTGCAGAACACACTCCCCTTTACATGGGTTGCACATGGTATTCCTACCGAAACAAAAAAGCAAAGAAAGGAAAAGAAGACGAATAAAAACTCACAAACCACCAAAATACAGTTTCAAATAAACCACAGAAATACGACACATGTACCACCTGAAGTTAAAAAGAAGGAAACTCAGTTCACTGTTGAACTCATTCCAAAGAAAATTCCATACGTGTAAGTTATATACCATTTCAAATTCTAACAAATGTTATGATTTTGCGCACAATGTGTACCTGGAATTATAGCTGTATATACTGTATAGAGCTGGAATTCATCATGTAAATACAAATGTGAATGTTACACGTTGCTTAAGTATTGATTTTTATGATACATTTTCAGACAATATGAGCATGCTATTGACAACATACATGAAGCTAATGACCTGGTGAAGAAGATTGCAACTGGGAAAGTTTTAAATGCTTCTAGTAAGCTTGATATTAACTCACTTTAATAAAATTTTTTATCTTCGAATGGCCTATATCGATATATTTTATATACCACCACTTCATGCACTTGAAATCACTTTAAGCAATACATTCATGGTTTTTTTTACCAGTTGGACTTGAAGAGCTACATTCAGTCGACGAGTACATGGACAACGCTCCAAACCTGCCACCATTGAATGAAAGCCAGAAAAGGGCAGTGCAGGAGGCTTTTAAAAATCCTTTTACTGTGATCCAAGGACCACCAGGTACACTTTGTTAAAAAGAGCAGTTCGACAAAATATAATACAACCGCAATTCCAAAAAACGTTGTGCAAAAAACCAGGATGCAATGATTGCAGATCTCATGAGACCAGATTTCTTTTACAATAGAACATAGAACAGATATTATATATTTTAAACTGAAACAATTCACCATATTAAGGAAAAAATGAAGGTCATTTTAAATTGTAGACCTTTTTTTGTTGTCATCCATAATTTTCATTGAGATTCATCTCGACCTTACTGACGTGACTTCACTCCAGGTCTTGTTCTCTGACTGGAAACCCTGAAGACTGAGCTGACGTCACCCAACCCCTTTTTTCTCACTCAATGCAACAGAAAACTTTCATTAGTTCTCCATTTACACGCACACACTCCCAAATGGACATGTGAGAGTTTGCAAATTATTGCATTCTGTTTTTATTTACATTTTACACAGCAACCAGACTTTTTTGGAATTAGGGTTGTATAAAATATCATTTTATTTGTTGTTAGTATTAAAACATCTGAGTATTGGTGCCTTTATGCATCTATCTATTCAACAGGTACTGGTAAAACTGTGGTTGGGGTTCATATTACATATCACTTCTACTTGAAGAACAAGGCTTTTGAAGCAGCATGTCCAAACCAGCCACCAACACAGGGACAAGGTGCATCTGCAAAAGAGAAAAAAAAAAAGAAGCTTGCCATTCTGTATTGCGGCCCCTCCAACAAGTCTGTGGATATTGTGGCAGGTGAATTGGGACAGCAGGGATCTCTTACACACAGTACATTCACGCAGCACATCCTTTTCATTTTCTGTTAATTAACAATAATTTTGAGCAGAATAATAAATAAATATTTTAACTCTCCAGACTTCCAGACCTGGCTGAAGTGTCTTTCTGCTTTACAGTTTTGGAATAAATAGTCATTAAATGTGCAGCTGTATGAGTTTATGAGTTTATTAGAGGGACTGCACATGTAGGACGTCTTGGGGACACAGTGAGAGAGGCACAATTGAGGTGGTTTGGAAATGTGCAGAAGAGGGACATGGGGTATATCGGTAGAAGAATGCTGAGGATGGAGTCGTCAGAAAGGAGAAAAAGAGGATGGCCAAGGAGGAGGTTTATGGATGTGGTGAGGGTAGTTGGTTTGAAAGAGGCAGATGTAGAGGACACAGTAATATGCAAATGGATGATCCGCTGTTCAACTTTTCCTAAATGTATGGCAGAAATAAATTTTTCTGCTTTTCTAGTAGTAAATATTTTCAGTAATAAAATAAATAATATTTACAGGTATGTTACTGTATTACAGAACAGTTAAGCAAAGTCATTAAGCCTCTTCGGATCTACTGTGATCAGATGGAAATGCGAGAGTACCCCTATCCTGGAAGTGATCTAAAGCTCTGTCGCAGATCTCTCCGTGATGAGAAACCAAAGGAAGAACTCAGGTAAAAATATCCAAAAAAAAAAAAAAGGATTTGCTTGAAATTACACACAGTGAGATAGACTGTTATATAGCAGGCATTTTGGTGTTTGGCATCAGATGCATCATTGCTCAGGTGAAATTCCCTGTAATGGTTTGCGCTTATATGAGCAGAAGAACAGAATGTACATACAAAAGAACAATGCACACTCCTCTACATCAGGACATCCTGTATCAGACAGGAAAAGAGGCTAAAAAGCCTCCACACCACCCTTAGTATTCCGTGTCTGTATTCTGTTGTGTTCGTTGTATGTTGCGTTGTGTGAGGGTCCCATTCCCAACCAGAGTTTCTAGCCTGCCTTAGCCTGCCTTGATCCCACCGCCACATTGATGACATCATGACTGGTGCTCCTATATAAGGAAGATGAATAGAAGCAGTTTGTGCTTGGGTTACTTGGTATATGGTTGTTCTAGTTTTGACTTTTGTCTGTATTTTGACCGTGACCCTGGCTCATAACACTCTTTTGTAGGGTGCGTAAGATTTGATGGTGCAGCTTACTAAATCCAGGTACCATGAACAAAATTCATTACGCCCACTTGGGTAGTTACTCCTATTTATCAGTGGGTAAACCGTAACACAAGCACAATCCGCATTAGCTCCCACTTTTCAGTGTACATAACCAATACATATGCCAATAACTATTATTATTATTATTTAAGCCATGTTAGAAAACTTTGAGAAGTATTAAGTGTGTAGAAAAAGTGTGTATCCAGTAGAACCTATAGGAAATCCACACTACAAAAAATGTTGTGGCTAAAACTGCAAGTGAACGCTATCTTCTGCTGTTTTACAGACACATCTCTCTGATGTATTTGGTGCGACAACCTGAAAATAGCTATTCAGTGGAGATCAACAATTTTGAAAAAGGCACTGTGGAGTTTGACAGTGAAAGGTAAAGGAAACTGAGGGTATTAGGTAACATTATGTGAGATAGCAAAACATTTAGAAGATAAGCAAAGAAATCAGAAAGTGGACTTAATAGATTACTGTCTTTATAATAATTATGTTAAAAAGTTATTTTCACTTATGTTTTTCAACCATTCAACTTTCCATTATGCTTAATATGCTTAATAGTATATATCCATAGTATCCATGTGGGCTATTTTTTTATTATATAGGGTGTTAGTCAGTGATGACTTAGAACAATGAACTATTGAGGGAATTTGTAATCATGAAACTTTTTCAATGAGCTACAGCTGAATATTATCCAGCATGACATTTTTCACTGATTCCTTATCATTTCCTCCCAAACTGACTACTTCTATGCGTTTTCTGCAGCAAGACGGTAAAATGTTAGTCAGTGATGAGTCAGCAGTGATTTGCTTACATAGCATGCACATCCTTTCTCAAACATCCTTCCTAGGTTTAAAGTGTTAAAAAAATTCACACTTCCCCAGAGTCAGCACAGGTGTGGTCAAGCAAAATAACTCTAAAGTTGGTGAACATGAGTGCCAATGTGTTCTTTTACTGTGTATTATAAAGTAAAAAACCAATGGTGTTCCTCCCTATGGAACCTAATACAGGTTAAGAGGTTTTGCAAAAAGAATAGTAGAAGATCCCTAAATCCAAGTGTGACAACTAAAATTAAAGAAAGGCTGTAAAAGAACAATAAAAATTATATTTACAGATACAAGAAAGTGTTGAAGATGGCTCAGAGAGAAGAACTTCTGAAGCATGACGTGATCTTGTGCACCTGCTCGACTGCTCTAAAACCGATCCTAAAGAAGACCATGGACTTCAGACAGATCCTAATTGATGAATGTGCCATGGCCACAGAACCAGAAGCATTCATTCCTTTAGTCTCACATAATCCAGAGCAGGTGAGGATACCAGAAGTTTAAGATAGTGATGTAAAACGGTAATTTTGGAATATGTCCAATGTTTTCCACACAGATCTTAGATCATGTCTGACCCTACTCACATCATTTGGAATAATGCATTATGTTGTGCACGAATAATAGAGAACAAATAATTGATTGGATTTATTGGAGCTGCCCTCATGAGGCTTAATTTTGTGTTTGAATTTATAATTGCGAATTTAAAAGGTTTGTAATATATAACTATTTATTTTGTAGATTGTGCTTCTGGGTGACCACAAACAGATTCGTCCAATTGTAACATGTGACCGTGTTAAGGAGCTCGGCATGGGAAAGTCCCTCTTTGAACGATACATGGACAGGGCATTGATGCTGGACACACAGTACAGAATGGTAAATGGAGAGACAACTATAAATACAGTCCATTTCTGACCCCTTTAAAAAAAAAAAAAACATAATCTTGCCCAAAATTCACATTCAACTTTTGTCTCTTGCAGCATGAACATATCTGTAATTTCCCCTCGAACGAATTTTATCAGGGGAAACTGCAGACCGGAGCAAAGCAAAGAAAGTGTCTTTTGCTAAACAGAAATAACAGACCCACTGCTATCCTATTTGGTCATGTTGAAGGAGAAGAGTTCAGTTTATCAATTTCTACAACAGCTGGAAATGAATATTCAGTAGCCAATGAACTGGAAGCAATGCAAGCGGTAAGACTGATGTTCGACATTAGTCAAAAGGTTGAAATAATCTCTAGTCAATGCAAATATCTTTAAAAGAAAAGCTCTAGCATTTATTACAACATACTCGCTCATCACCAATCTCTCTTGCTGTGACACTAATCAGGTTCAGGTTGCAAGCCGGTTAATTAGCAGGTCTGGTGTGGAAGCAGTGGACGTTGCCATTCTCACCCCCTACAATGCACAGATGTCAAAAATCAAGGAGATTTTGTCAAGCAAGAAAAATCAAGCCGTTCAGAATGTCAATGTTTGTACAATTATGAAGAGCCAAGGTAAATCACTGCTGCACACCAAATAGAGTAGCGTTCAAAAGTTTGGAATCTCTCAGCAAATTTTTTAGGTTTATGTAGGTATTGTGGCATTTGCCTTAATTTCTGAAACACCCCTTACAGATTTGATGAGAATTTTCATATCATCCTTTCAACCTGGCTTAGTAATTTCTCACATTTCTCAAAACAATGAGTCTAAAGAATCTCAAAAGAAATCTTTTTTTGGCCATTTTAAGGATCCAGTGGCCACGGGAGTGTTTTATTCACTTCCTTACTCGGGATGGACGGATACAAATTGACACATTTAAACATATTTTCATCTGCAAAAAATGATTTATGTATAATTATTAGTAAATGTGCTGTACTTTTTATTATTAAAAAATTGGCCAATAATTTGTGACCAATATTTGATATGTAGATTGATTTCTCCTCGCTAAACTGTTTGTTTCTCAAGCATGTTCTCTCAACACCAACGCTGCTACGTGAATATGACTATGGAGACTGAGGCGTGTCCTGAAAGTCACATAAATTATAGATTAACATGGCAGCAGTCGAGCTGCAACTTCTTTAAGACATCTGGTTTTATTTGATATGTCTGTACTACAAAGGCCTGTTTGAGAAAAGGCCATGTGCTGGAAGCCAGAAGGTACTTCAATGTATGATTTGCTGTTTGTCTGGACCAAAGAAATAAACACGAACTATCTGTACCATATTGAATTGCATAGCATCATATTTTCTCCATTGCATCTTTGTGGAATGAAATCGAAATTGGATCACACTGCATCGTATTAAGGGTGAACTGTATAGCATCGGTAGCTGCTTCACGTGTATCTTCAATGTATCGTACAAGTGCAACTGATGAATCACCTCGTAACACGATTGCTTAAGATTTCAGTGTGTCAATGTGTGCCAGTTGCCAGTGTGTTAAAAATGCCAATGGAACACCAGAGTAACGGTTTATAAAAATTTTATGAAATATCAGATGTTTCCAGCCTTAACGTTCAATTACAAGAACAATGTCTAGACTGTATTTCTGATCAATCTATTGTTTTTATATTTTTTGAAACGTAAAAATGCGTTTTCCGACTGATTGCACCGGGCTAAGCCGGTATACTGAACCCATAATATCAAATTACAGGGTTATCAAATTGTAAATATATGCATGAAAGTGTATGGTGTGTGTGTGTGTGTGTGTAGGGAGCGAGTGGCGTTACGTGATCATCTCTACAGTCCGTTCCTGTACACTTGCTGAGATCGAGAAAGAGCGGCGAAGCAAATACATCAGCAAAGGTTGGTTGGGGAAGAAACTCGGCTTCATCACAGACCCGAACCAGGTCAACGTTGCTATTACACGTGCTCAGGATGGACTTTGCATTCTAGGTACAAAACATCAAAGAAAATATCCACCAGAAATAACCATTGTTTTACAATAATACTGACAGCCAGGCGCAACTTCAATTATCTGGGCAGGATACCAGTCTATCAGACATTAAGCACTCAATTATTCAATTATTCACAAGTTTCTACATTCAACCAATTTTTGGTATTGACTTGCAGGTTTAGAAGTATTGATGCATGCTAAAAAGTTGGATCAGTATTTATGCAGTGGAGTGTTTTACATGACAATCTTCAGTCAGGCAAAGTTTTCGTATGCAGCAGAAAGTGTATTTCTGGGTGGTCATAAAATGATCTTATTGGTCTTGTTTGATTAAAGTGGAGACAAAACTAAATGTAATATCTATCTATATCTATATACCTATCTATATATATATATATATATATAATAATTTTTTTTTTTTGTATTATTATCACTTGGTTCTGGCATTTATTATTGGTTTGAGTTTTATTATGAATTCATTTTAACCATGTTTTAGTCATTTGCACTCTAATAAATAAGGTAGATAATCTGTAATGGTAACATTGACTACATCATTTTAGGAATGAACCTTTGAAGTGAACTTCAAGTTCCCCTGAGTGTGTAGCAGATAAGTGCTTAGTCAGCTTCAAATGATCTACATGTTATATTTGTAGGACAGTGCATTCAATTTCATTGGGGTTGAATATCTTAGTTTCCAAAATATTTCCAAGTTTATTTACAAAGCCCAAAATCACAAGCTTTATCTCATCTGGCAAAAGTCAATAGAGGAAGTTCGAGGAGGAGTATTAGAAAGAGATTCTTCTCTACGGCTAGTAATCATATTATCATAATTCACTGCTCATAATTTATACACCAGGTAATGATCATATTTTGTTCTTTTTTTCAGGTAACCGTCACCTATTAAATTGCAGTGCGCTGTGGGGACGCCTGCTGTCTCACTACCAGACAAAAAACTGTGTGCTGGACTCGGCTAAAGACATTAAAGTAGGTTTTTGACCATTTCAACTGTTGGCCAGACCTTTTTTTTTAGTTACGTTCAGAAATAAAAATGTAAAAGCTTTAAGTAAGAAATAGTGTTTGTGTCAATAGAGTATGAAAAATATTTTTGTATGAATCAGTGGAAATATATAGTGAAATTCAAAACAATTTACCTCCTTATATTGTAAATAGTTTTTTTGGTGCCAGAAATGTGAGAGAGAGTTTGAGGACATGAAAAAAAACACAGTTAAGGGTTAAAGTTAATGTCCAAACAGAACTCATTTTATTTTTCCACATTAAAGCTGCAATAACTTGTGTTTTACAAATAAATTATATTATATCTTGTAATAAATACACACACCGGCATTGTATTCTATTAATAAAATGTATGATCATTATTTTGGTGTTAAAACTGTCTGAGATTAATGAACACCAGTGCATATAATACGAATGTTGTACAAACTGGTTGTACAATTGAAACAAAAAAAAAGAAAAAAAGAAGTGATTCATGCACACGGAATACAGTTTCATAAAAGAGCTGAATAAACTGACCTGAGATTAAGTCACAGCGATGGCGAAGCTTGTGCTGCAAAAATGACTTGATAAACTGCAAGGAGAGCCTTATTGTTGTTTTTAGCTCAGAAACATCCTTTTCTCTATTCTTTAAATAATATTTTATTATAAGTCACAAATCACTAGCCTGGGCGCCCAGGAAAAAGCGTTTTTGCTATAGCGTCCAGGGGAACTTTTGCAAAACAAAGGTTTTCACTTAGCGATTTTTAAATGTTTAAAAAAAAAAAAAAAAAAAGCATTCGACAACGTGCGACACATCGTAATGATCTAACTCGTCCCGTACAAGCTCGTTCTGACTCCCACATCCAGCTTCCAGTTTATTATTAACCAGTACTTTTGTAAATTAGTCAAAAACGGAACTTCAATTACAGCCATTCTGAACCTGCAAGTGAAATTTTCAGCATCAGTGCCTTTTTTGCAATACTTTTTAATTATACAAGTACATAAATCTACCATCCTGTATAAAATATTACACTGTTTAAGGAAGCACCAATTGTAAAAATAAAAAAAACACTGATACTGAGAGCACAGAGCAAACAATAATAATAATAAAACGGCTACTGCATTAATCGTTTCATCTCTGCTAGCTGCTATAAGGTTATAAAACCAATTCTGTATAGAATACATGACTTATCCAATTATTAATATAACTTACAAAACGTAAAAAGCAATGTATTGTATTACAAAATGTAAAGCAGATCACCTTTACAGGAAATACTTGCAGTAAGCCAGAGAGTGTAGTCTTGTCATTTAAATATATGTCAAGAGTAATCATGTAAACATCAGTCTGTGTGTGATTTCAGTCGAAAGGATCTTCTGCTTGGGATCACCAGATGTCTGATGTTTATAAAAAATCCTACAAGAAAACAAAAATTATTAAAAATGTACCCCATAACATTTAGAAGGAACGAATTGACTAGTCAACTTAATCACAAACCCGATTCCAAAAAAGTTGCAACACTGAACAAATTGTGAATAAAAACAAAATGCATTGATGTGGAAGTTTCAAATTTCAATATTTTATTCAGAATACAACATAGATGACATATCAAATGTTTAAACTGAGAAAATGTATAATTTTAAGGGGAAAAATAAGTTGATTTTAAATTTCATGCAAGGTCTTCCCTAAAAGAGACGACGTCTGGATGGGATCATATGTTGTTCTAGAACTTGGATATACCTTTCAGCATTGATGTTGCCTTTCCAGATGTGTAAGCTGCCCATACCACATGCAGTCATGCAACCATACCATCAGAGATGCAGGCTTCTAAACTGAACGCTGATAACAACTTGGGTTGTCCTTATCCTCTTTAGTCCGGATGACATGGCGTCCCAGTTTTCCAAAAAGAACTTCACATTTTTATTCATCTGACCACAAAACAGTTTTTCCCTTTGCCACAATCCATTTTAAATGAGCCTTGGCCCAGAGAAAACACCTGCGCTTCTGGATCATGTTTAGATATGGCTTCTTTTTTGACCTATAGAGTTTTAGCCGGCAACAGCAAATGGCACGGTGGATTGTGTTCACCGACAATGTATTCTGGAAGTATTCCTGAGCCCATGTTGTGATTTCCATTACAGTAGCATTCCTGTATGTGATGCAGTGCCGTCTAAGGGCCCGAAGATCCAGTATGGTTTTCCGGGCTTGACCTTGCGCACAGAGATTGTTCCAGAGTCTCTGAATCTTTGGATGATATTATGCACTGTAGATGATGATAACTTCCAACTCTTTGCAATTTTTCTCTGAGAAACTCCTTTCTGATATTGCTCCACTATTTTTTTAAATCGGTGATTCTCTGCCCATCTTGACTTCTGAGAGACACTGCCACTCTGAGAGGTTTTTTTTATACCCAATCATGTTGCCAGTTGACCTAATAAGTTGCAAATTGGTCCTCCAGCTGTTCCTTATATGTACATTTAACTTTTCTGGCCTCTTATTGCTACCTGTCCCAACTTTTTTGGAATGTGTAGCTCTCATGAAAACCAAAATGAGCCAATATTTGTCATGACATTTCAAAGTTTCACACTTTCAACATTTGATATTTTATCTATATTCTATTGTGAATAAAATATAAGTTTGAGATTTGTAAATTATTGCATTCCTTTTTTATTCACAATTTGTACAGTGTCCCAACTTTTTTGGAATCGGGTTTGTAAATAAACATTAAATAAAATTGTGTTACACTAGTCAAGAATATTACTGGTCTCACCAAAAAACATGAGTAGGAGGTAGAGTCGAAGCGAGAAGGAGAAGCTGATAGAGAACCCCACTGCCTCGGGGAGTGGAACACTAAAGAGTCTGCTCTGATCGAAGAGAGGAAGAGACTGGAGCACAGCGACAGCTGGAACAGAATCGCTCTTAGTCAATAAGCACTAAGTCAGGTTTATAGCTACTGCAGTGAACGCAAGCCTTGTTTTTAAATGTTCCCCAACCTGCCCTGTCCCCTTGGCTTCGCCCCTGAGACTCTTATGCAGGCTGAAAAAATGTACAGACAAACCAGACAACTCCAGAACCATATACAAATAGTAGCATAATATGGTATAAAATAAATAAATAAATAAGTAAAGAATTGTGCAAACATATTGGTTTCTTTTGCAAAGCACCAATGAGTATTAAAACCTTCCCTGGGTTTCTCTTTAACAAACACTTTAGTAAAAAACAAATGGGATTGATTTCTGAAGATAAAACATTATTATGCAGAATTTACAGCATTCCATACTGCTGCATCGCATTTCAGAGAAATTGCGTTAATATAAAAGCACAGGTTTTGCTGCATTTGATAAGTGGAACACTAAACATTTCACACAAAAAAAGCTAAACTGTCAATACTCTGACTTTGCTTTTTTTTTTTTTTATGAACTAAACACTGATTTTGGTCTAAACGCAATTCACTTTATGTCCCTTTCATATTAAAATGCAATCAGTGTCCAATCACAGCCCAAAACTGTTCTAGGGGGGCATGGCTGCAATCAGAGATCAGAGTCTAGACAGTCTTCCTCACCTTCTGTCAGAGTGGTGAGGGGATACAGCAGTGCATGGCGAAGACAAATCAGCATCCTGAACTTGGCATCGAGCTTCAGAACCGGAAACGCAAGCCTATTGTGCGCCCACAAACACACACACACACACACACACACACACACACACACACACACACACACACACATACAAAATATATAGATATTATAAAATAAAAAACTCCCGAGAGAAATTGTTGTGAAAGTCAACAAGAAAGGATGAATAACGGAAAGCTTAATGAATAAATGGCAAGCCGTGTTACAGACACTGTCTTTCGTTAAAGCCTGTGTAAAGTTCATTTGTTTCAATGTAGGCACCCTCAGCTTATAGACATGTGTGGCGTATTTATGTTCAAAATAAAAAAACAGTTTAATTCAGTGTGTGCAGCTTATATTTAGGTGCACTTGGTAGTCCGGAAATTATGGTACAGTGGAACCCGGTTATGTCGATGTCCTAGGGGGTCGCCAAAAAGCATCGAGATAACCGATGATCGAGATAAACGAAAATCTAAATGGCGGCAATATATTAACGTGCTTAAAATTTCTTTATGTACATGATGTGCGTTAATAAATGAGAATGTGCATGCACGTGTTTTTGAAGGGGTTTTTTACACAACTGCATTGCCGCGATTTGTTTGATGAAGGCATGCTATAAAAATACATACAGTACATGTTTATCTGTCAGGAATCCACCTGCCATGCCCCCTTCGGCCCCCTTCAGCGTGTCAGGTGCTTTCTCGGCCACTTTCTCCGAAGCTCCGCTTCAATCGCGCACATTTGGTGCTCGTTTATCATCATCACCAGCTCCTATTTAAACTTCCACACTCTCACTGTCCGTTATTGTTGGTATATGTTGGTTCACGGCGGTCGTTGTTATCGCTCATGCGTTTCCCGGTACGTGCCTTCCCACCGGCACTCTCTCAACGGCTGCGCCAAAGCCGCGCCGCGCCCCTACTAACACTACATACTCGACATAACCGCTAAAAAATGCTTAGAAAAAGCGAGAATTTGGCGGTTCCACTTCAAAAACGTCGTCTTAATAGGGTTAACGAGGTAACCGAGGGCGAGATAACCGGGTTCCACTGTACGTCCAAAATGAATATAAAAGACACTTAAAATAAACAGCATGTGGTGTCAATGATTAAATGATTACATTTTAATTTGTATACACGCTTTTAGCAATGGACATTGTCTCAAAGCAGATTTACACAGATAATGTGATTCACCTCTAGAGGCCGCTCTCCTACGGTATAATGTAACCCGGAAAAACTATCAGTATGGATTTTTGCTTATAGTCCCAGCAATTAACAATCAGTGCCAATTAATTGGGAAAAAAATTAGGAATCGGTCGACCTCTGCTGAACACCTACAAACCTTAATACAGATCTAATGACTCACCTGAAGACTTCGGAGATGCTCCACAGGTAAAAAACCCAGAAGACCACACTGCGCTCCTGCATCTCTGGCAGACTGCCAAAAACCACAAACAGGATGACATTCCTCCCCATCACCTTCACGCACCACACCAGAGGAACAATCAGAAATATCGCATGAGGCAACGTGGATTGTGATTTCTACATGAGTTTGACAAATGTAAAAGTCTGAAGACTGAACAGTGAATGAGAAGAGTTTATTGATTCAAAGACACAGAATAAAAGGCTTTAAAATGTCATGCATGAGAAAGAAAATCAGGCATGGTATATGTGCATGATGTGGAACAGCTGGAGAGACTTGCCTGTATCATGGCGGGGAAGACGGGAGTCCTAACAAGACCAACTGCGGCGTTAATCACCTCCAGTACGGCCAACATCTGACAGCCGTAGAGCACAGGAGCACAGGTGCTAAACGCATTGTACAAAGCAGCTGGAGATCAAATAAATATGTCAGAAATACAGTTCCAGATACAGTGTACAACTACTGTGTCTCTTTTACTCAAGCTCCTGCTTTGTGTACTTCGTCCGCCACTGGTTATAGAATAGAATAGAATAGCGTTTATTTGTCACATATACATTACACAGCACAGTGAAATTTTGTTCTTCGCATATCCCAGCTTGCTTAGAAGCTGGGGTCAGAGCGCAGGGTCAGCCATGATACGGCACCCCTGGAGCATAGAGGGTTAAGGGCCTTGCTCAAGGGCCCAAGAGTGGCAGCTTGGCGATACTGGGGCTTGAACCCCCGACCTTCCGATCAGTAACCCAGCGCCTTAACCGCTGGAGCTACCACTCCCCCAATAATTATAATAAGCATATTATAAATCTTTCTGAACTCCGTTACAGTATTCAGTCCAACTCATTTACTTAATTGATGATGTAAGATGATCATTACAGGTGAAGCCTAACCTTGGCCATACAGTATCAGATTGGCTGTCAGGAGGCTGAAGGTCCAGGAGAAGCCCAGGAACTCAAGCAAGCTGTATATGAACAAGTAGTGTCTTCTCAGAGCGCCCAGCACTGCAGTTAAATCCAACACAAATCCAGACAACTTTTTTTAATAAAACGTCTATCGCTATTACAATGTTCCATGTCTGAGATTTGTCTTACCGCTGCACTGCTTCTGACGTTTGGCAGCTGCCATGCTCTCTGTGGCCTCCTAGAACAGACCATGAACACAAGAAACCTTTGAATTTTTCTCCACAAAAGATCACATTTAGTTTATGTCCCACTAGAAGGTACAACATTTTTTTTACTGTACGCTTTGTAGGAGCTCTTTCGTTGTCAAGCGTTCAGTTGATGACCAAGGAAGCTCCGATTTCCCATAATGTAGACCTCAGGTTTACCCACAGCCATTGGTTTAAATGTGTGTGTAAAGCAGAAAGTAGCACTGCTGCCTCAAGATCACACTTTATCCAGGTGTACAGATTCTGACATCTGTATAAAGGCTTTTCATTTCTTTTTTCCGTAAAATATCAGGCAAAGAAAGAAAGAAAGAAAGAAAGAAAGAAAGAAAGAAAGAAAGAAAGAAAGAGGCTGGTGAAGGAATGTTTATCTCAGCTCAATGTATATAACAACAGGAAGTATCTTGTTTCTTGGACATTCCAGATCATTAATTATTAACTATTAGCCATTAAAATGTACAGCATACACATCATTAATAAATAAAACAAAATATTGGCAGTATACGCTGAAATACACACTCCACACTTTCCTATTTTAAAATTAGTCACTTTCAGGAGGGGGTAGAGGAGAACAAGCTGTATATTGATGCTGTACTGTAATAGTATCTTATTGATGTTCTGCAACGTTATATGAAACTATAAACACGGACATCATTCAAAATGTTTTACTGTAAAGTCACATTAGTATAATAAGAGGATAGGATCATCACAAAGTAGAAAAAACTTTAGTATTCAATGGACAAATAAAATGTATTCAGAGCTGCTTGTGATTATGGGAGTGTTGAGCCTTAATGAGGTCTTTAATAGAGGTTCCAAATGTAACTAGTAACTGTCATTGGCAATTTAAATATAATGTACATCTACTGAATCAAAGTAAAACTCACTTCTACCCTTGATACTTAGTAAAACTAGAAAGCAGCCAAAAATATTACTTAAGTACATTATTGAGGTACATTTACTTAAATTCTTTACACCACTGAATAAGAGGAATAAAAAATCTATTTAGGGCGTGCTGGTACTGCGAAATATGCACAACCCTGTGTATTTGTATTTCATCGGAAACACACAGTGTTTGTGTTTTTCCGCTCACCACTCGTCGTTTATAATCAACCTGCATGCTGACAGTTTTCATGATGTATCATTATATTGATTCCAAGTTTGAAGCACAAACACTTTGTAAATCATTGTATATTATTTAACATTTTGGGTTCTGTGAATGAGGTTTAGGATTATACACTGAAAATGAGGAACATGTTTGCCTAAAATACCAGATTATTATTTGTGAAATTCATTGACTGTCTTTGGCATTTTTAAAAAGCCATGTGACTGTAAAGAGGTAAAGCCACCCAAGATCATGAGGGATGGATGGATGGATGGATGGATGGAGGTGGCTCAGCAGTATCTAGAACCCAGCCTGCCTTAATAAACCTCAAAAGGAATTTACCTGCTGAAGATCCATTTCAGACTTTGTTTGGGAGATCAGTTGGATCCACTGCAAGATGCTGAGATGCTACATCCTTTAACCACACACACACACACACACACACACACACACACACACACACACACACACAAACAGGTTTGATCTAATCGGTCCTGAAACCCTACATTATCTTAAACATACACAATTTTTCCTATTTTGATCATCTTACCTGCTACACACTCTGATCCCTGATCCACTTCCGGAACACAGTCCACAGAATACGAGGACCCTTTACTGCGATTTGGAGCGATTTGTGTGTGTGTGTGTGTGTGTGTGTGTGTGTGTGTGGGCGGAGACATTACTGCAGTGCCGGAAGTCAAGCCTCTTGTTTATCCTCATGTATTATTCACAATAGTTTATTATCATATGTTGTTATTACTATATGTCCATTGTTTTTTGATGTTTTTTTTCCACACAAAATTCCTCAGGGTTCTAATTTTTCCCCTCACTGCAGTAAAAACCCTACTTATTATAATTATATAAAGGGGTTTGTATAAGTTTAGTGCCTATAGGTTTATCGCTAATGAGCAAGCTGTGGCAAGGAAAAACTTCCTGAGATGGCATGAGGAAGAAACCTCGAGAGAAACCAGACTCATCTGGGTGGCACAGAGTATCTGTTCATTACAGCTCCATCATTGTTGAGGTGTACTGTTCAGTGATAGGCCATTAAATGCAGAACTGTTAATGCAAACTGTGGCCCTAAGCCACAGTAGAAGACTGTTGATATTAGTCCAAATCCATCCTCATCATTTTTGAGTTGCTCAGTAACTTTATGGAGCAACAAACCTGAGTGAGCATTCAAAAATCCCAGTTGACCAAAACACTAGACCCATGATCCCTCCAGATCTGCTCCATTGCCTAAAAAAACTTATTGACAAAAGGCTTGACTTCACAAATGTAAACATGTTCCATTACTGTGGGGTTTCTAAGAGAATGCTCTGTGCCCTGCTTCAGTCTTCATTATTTGAAGTGCCAATCTGTTCACAAAGTTTATCTAAAGGAGCTGACTTCTTTAGATGCCTCACTATTTCAGGTTTGTAGACGCTTGATCATCACATCAACCATATGTCCTTGTTGAACATCCCACGCCAGACTTATTCCAGTTTTGCAGTTATTATACCACCGTTGGTGAGCTCGGACACTGACGTTGGATGAGGAGGCCTGGAGTTGCTGTTGTTTCAATTCATCTAAAAGTTGTACAGTTGGGTTGAGGTCAGGGCTCTGTGCAGGACACTGAAGTTCTTGGGCTTTTTTTGTGTGTGTGCAAAGTAGCAGAAATACCTTGCAAATTCTTCTGGAATACAAGTTAGTTCATAAAATAAAAACACTGTCCTTGTTAATAATCAATCAATCAATCAACAGACCACATGTTTTAGAAAATCACTACGACTCGGGACACTCAATATATAAATATATATACTGAATTAACAGATTTAACAAAAATATTAATTCATACACAGCTTAAAACAGTTTAAATATATAACAATAATAACAAGATTCACATTTTGTAATGAGATTTATTTAAATAGGACAATTTTCATTTGTAAGAATGGTTATAACACATGAAAGCCACTGAAGACGAACACTCCTCCGACCAGAGGAAGTATTCCTTTTTTCTCTTTAATTTGATGTTCACGCTTTGGTGAAAAGATCTCTCCCAGCACAGCCAACCACTGGAGTCCATTAGGCTTCTCACAATGGCGCAATGAAGGAAACACAAAGTACTATGTACACTCCAGTCAACAGTTTAGAAAGTCGTGAGTGAGACCATGACAGTTAGTCCGAGCTGTCAACTATCTTACAGAGTAGATCATAGATCGAGGGGAGTGTCGCAGTGTCTGATGACTTGCTGACCGATACCAGGCATTCAAAACCGGCAGGAATTAAAAAGGACTTGTGAAACCGACCAGCAAAATTTCCAAAGTAAAACGAGCCATTTTGCAGTAGGCATGTGCCAATATTAATCTCTCAAATAACAATTGATCTCAGTGCCTTGAATAAGTATAAGCGCACCCTTCGTACACATTTCGTAGTGTTGAAACCTTGAAATCATTGGCATTTGATATGAATGAACACAGTGTATAATATTCACTTGGGCAAGAAATTCAATGCAGTTTGCAAAAATGAATTACAAATAAAAAAATGAATGTATAATTAGTAATTGTAAATGTACCATGAACACTGTGGGGTCTTGCCAGAGCAGGTCTGTTAGAGTTAAGATCGATAACCACACACAGGTCAGAGCTATTCAACTAATGCCGTGGTTTCTGATGGTTTCACGAGTACTGTAAAGGTCTTAGGGTGAATACTTATGCAATCCCTACATCAGTATTAGTGTTTTTAAGTGTAATCGCATGACCTAGATCTCCGAAATCAAGTCTATTTCATTACACTATTAAACGCAAACACGTTCAAATGGGGTGCGAATACTTATGCAACGCACTGTAAAAGTCACGGTGCCGTGACCGACACAATAAACGATACTGTGCATGTTGAACATCGTGCAATATTTTAGAACCGATCCCTCACACTAAACTGAGGGGACGGAGCAGTTTTGTACGTTCGCCTTGTTAATATTCTTATGTAACAGACAGTTTGGTTTTAGTGCACAAGTTTACTTTCAAACTGTGCAGTGTTGAATCTCGGCTAGCAGCGTCACCATGTGATCCACTTCAACACTCAGAAAGGTGTGCGCTGAAGTTTAAAGCTCTAGTGAAGCTTCTATGGTGTCTATGGAGTGTAGAACCACTCTGCTATCATTAAACAGCACGTAGTGTATCCATTAAGCACAGCTCAACCAGGAATCTATTAAAAGAACCAATATGTAGCAGACTGATTTGTACATGCTCTCACTACACTTTTCAGTTTTAAAGGAGAGATCGCAGCTTTATCTTTCAATCTGCCCAAAATACGCCATCGTAAAGAGCTACAAGGGGCAGGCTTCATCTCAGAAGCGGTCCAAACTGGCTGATTAATGTAAGTGAGGACACTGTTCACAATATGTGTATGTTTTTTGGCACATGCCTACATGCAGGTCAGTGAATAAACAAGATCAGACATGTCCCTCTGCAGCCTTCATCCACTGGACCATTTTCAGTTTCCAATCGGCTAACATAAGGGGAATGTTTTGGCCCAAAAAAAAATAAAAAAAATAATATATTTATAAATAAATAAAAACAGCCCAAAGTGCACATTTCCTCCATCTAACCCTAAAGTATTTACTCAGCTACAGCATGTTAAAATGTCCAACATGCTTTAATAGTTTTGCATTTAAGCTACATGATTAATGTAACACGTAATGGATCTCCAGACAAATGTGCAAATGCAAGCCCAAATCTCTACATACTTATTAAAGAATCGTTAAACCCAAATCACCACAAATCCTGGTGATGACACGGCTAACTGAAGGGGGGCTCTCCTCCAGCCAATCACATGTGACCGAAAAGCTCAGGTATGTAGAGGAGGGCAGAGAGCGGGCCCTCAGTAGGTCGAAAAAAAGATGCGGTTTTGTGCTTCTGTTCGTCATTTTGTAAAAAAAAATGTAAAATAAAATAAATAAATCTTTACAAAATTTTTATCATTACATCATTTAGTGGTAGGCAGGAACAATCCAAAACCTAGTTGTTTTGTTTCCTATTAGTCTTTATGGCAAAACAGAACACGGGTGACGGAACTGAATAAATGGCTGCCGTTTGGTGAAGCTGTTCCAAGGTCTTTATGCATGTAGCTGAGATGCAAAACTACAGAAACAAAAGAGACAAGTGTGAGCTGATCAACTACATCAAACATCAACAAGAATGAAAGTGCATACTGGGTATGACTCCCCCACCCCCACCCAAAGAAAGAAAAGAAAACATTCCTTTGCTTTTAAGGCTACTTTTACGCTGCTGCTGTCTTTATGATAATGTGTTTTCTATCCTCTAGCATTCAAGTCTTAAATTTAAAAACAGAAACCTTATATGTCCGAAACTGAAGAGATGCCCCTTCCTCCCACACACACACACACACACACACACACACACACACACACACACACACACACAGGGTCTACACACCTTGCGAATATCTGTAAAGAATAAATACTTGTGGGAAAAAAAAAAAAAAAGAAAAGAAGCGTCCCAACGTCATGTTCCATGCGCGCAAGTTATTTACAGAGTGAAATGCATGACCGATTCGTCAACACCTAAAGGCCTTTTGTTCTTAAGGGAAAAAGTTCAAGAAAGCTTTAAGCTTGGTGCTCCTGACAAACTAGGCATGAGCGAAACCATGCTTGAGACAAAACCCATTTTAAACCAAACTGATAAAAAATAAAAGCTATAGAGGAAAAAAAAAAAACATCTACTGCAAAAGTCTTCGTGAACGCAGCTGCTGTAAGGAAGAGCGCGGTTCCTCGATGCAAAACTAAGCTGCAATACTGACATTGGGGTTTTGTCTTTAATAAAGCTACCTTTTTATTAGAATAAAATTAATTTAGAATCTCCATAAAAACAAACAGAACAGGCAGGAAAAACAAAAAAAACAAAAACGGATGCAGTATGTAGAAGATGTGTGGAGGTGGCCGAGAGCGCTTTCTGAACGTTCCTCCTCGGAGAGAGTTTGTGATTCGAGGAACCTCCCTCAGTCCTCTAAATACTCCCATAAGTCCTTCTCATAGCCCTCGTGCACGTGCTGCAGCAGAACCCGCCGTCGGCTCTCGCAGTATCTGCATCGGAGACACGGGTAGAACAAGAACAAGGTAAGCGGCTTCGGGGCCACTGAGCAGCGGGGGCTCTGATAGGAGCGACATCATGAGGGAAAAAAAAGAAAAAAAATACAGAGGTCATCTCACCTGTACTTATCTTGGACTTTCTGTTTGATATCTTGCAAGGAATCCTGGGAAATGTCTCGCTCCAGATAGCCTGAAAGCACCTCTGTGGCATTCTCCAGGTCAGCCTGATTATTCTGAAGGGTGGAAAAAGAACCTGAATTGGTACAGATGTGTGAATAAATGGGTAAAGAATCTAAGAATATATGGACGTTTGCGTCCCAATTTCCAGAAAACAGAGAATAGTATCAAAGCGCAAATCTAATACAATGTCGCACAGAAGTGTGACGGGCGGCATGGTTTTTCCACTGAGTGCGTGCAGGCACCTCGAAAATGATGGACTGGTTGTTCTTCTTGAGGTAGAAGGCAAAGACGTAGGTGAACATGAGCGTTGATCGGCACTGGCACAGGACGTCCACCGCCTTCTTCAGGAACTGCACCTCGATCCACGACATGTTGTGCTGCTGCATCTCCTCCATCTTCTGCTTTACCTGTGCATACAGCTTGTGCTCGAAGCGCAAACTCTGCATGTGGTTCATGTAGCGGTTGCAGTAGAACAGGTAGCGCTGCAGTGCTGCACGGGACCTCTGGGGGTGCCAACAACACAAACACACATGCTCACACTCTTGCAGTGCTAAAAGCTTTTATTGCCATTAACTAACTTAACTCACAGAAAATAGTCTGTTTCACATTCATTGATTTATGACTAGGAGAACATTTATATAGAATTTATACAATATAATAATTTTATTTGTAATTTTAAAAAGCGCAAATTTTAATCATCTTATTGGGAAAAAATCCCCAACCCTGCCCTCTCTATGGGCTTTAATATCTAACAGGATATGTGTGTGTGTGTGAGAGAGAGAGTTATAATTCCTCAGTACGCACTATTCACTTATTTCACTCTACAGTGAAAGGCAAGTTTCTTTACTTCTCATTTCCTGCCACCTAGTGGACACGTTCTCGTTACTTGCAAGCATGCAGGCAGGCGCGTCTCGCTCTCTCCGTACGCATTCACAAGTACACGTCTGCACGAGAATAAACCAGGACTTAGAACTGCAGGTTACAGGTTAAATTAGATCCTGTGAGTATTAGTAAGTAAAAATCAATTTTACTGCTGGAAAACGTTTTTAGAAGTAGCGTGAAACATATCCAATGGAGCAGTTGATTAAACAGGACTTGTAACCAAGGATGGGTAATAAATCATTACAACATGATATTGACGTATTGCTCAACCCCACATAACAAGCGTGATTTTGATTTCACCAATCGATAAAAATGTTATCGCATCGCAAAAATGTGACGCAAACCATCTGCGAATAGACAATTATTCCTCGATGTTCCATTTTTTTTTTATTGCAAATGCTTGTGTTTGCTTGAGTATTTTCAACACTGTACACTACCTCCTGGGCGTCTCGGGCCGCCTTCGCGTCATCTTCATTGTAGCGGTTGCAATTGTACCTGAAGTAAACAAAGACGGCTGTTGTGAGAGACAGCTATACCATTCACTAGATGTGCAACAATACATTTTATTTTGTCTGAATGAAACAATTCAGGACTAAAAGACTTATCTGAATTATGAACAGTGCAAAATATAAATAGATATATACACACAAACACACACACACACACACACGCACACACACACACACATATATATATATATATATATATATATACACACACACACACACATATATATACACACACACACACACACACACACACACACACACACACACACACACACACAGTACAGACCAAAAGTTTGGACACACCTTCTCATTCAAAGAGTTTTCTTTATTTTCATGACTATGAAAATTGTAGATTCACACTGAAGGCATCAAAACTATGAATTAACACATGTGGAATTATATATGGAATTATATACATAACAAAAAAGTGTGAAACAACTGAAAAATGTCATATTGTAGGTTCTTCAAAGTAGCCACCTTTTGCTTTGATTACTGCTTTGCACACTCTTGGCATTCTCTTAATGAGCTTCAAGACTCAAAGACACGGTGGTTGGAACCAAAGATCTCAAATTTGGACTCATCAGACCAAAGCACAGATTCCCACTGGTCTAATGTCCATTCCTTGTGTTCTTTAGCCCAAACAAGTCTCTTCTGCTTGTTGCCTTTCTTTAGCAGTGGTTTCCTAGCAGATATTCTACCATGAAGGCCTGATTCACACAGTCTCCTCTTAACAGTTGTTGTAGAGATGTGTCTGCTGCTAGAACTCTGTGTGCCATTGACCTGGTCTCTAATCTGAGCTGCTGTTAACCTGCGATTTCTGAGGCTGGTGACTCGGATGAACTTATCCTCCGCAGCAGAGGTGACTCTTGGTCTTCCTTTCCTGGGGCGGTCCGCATGTGAGCCAGTTTCTTTGTAGCGCTTGATGGTTTTTGTGACTGCACTTGGGGACACTTTCAAAGTTTTCCTAATTTTTCGGACTGACTGACCTTCATTTCTTAAAGTAATGATGGCCACTCGTTTTTCTGTACTTAGCTGCTTTTTTCTTGCCATAATACAAATTCTAACAGTTTATTCAGTAAGAGTACCAGCTGTATATCCACCTGACTTCTGCACAACACAACTGATGTTCCCAACCCCATTTATAAGGCAAGAAATCACACTTATTAAACCTGACAGGGCACACCTGTGAAGTGAAAACCATTTCAGGTGACTACCTCTTGAAGCTCATCGAGAGAATGCCAAGAGTGTGCAAAGCAGTAATCAAAGCAAAAGGTGGCTACTTTGAAGAACCTAGAATATGACATATTTTTCAGTTGTTTCACACTTTTTTGTTATGTATATAATTCCACATGTGTTAATTCATAGTTTTGATGCCTTCATTGTGAATCTACAATTTTTATAGTCATGAAAATAAAGAAAACTCTTTGAATGAGAAGGTGTGTCCAAACTTTTGGTCTGTACTGTGTGTGTATGTATAATTAATATATATATATATATATATATATATATATATAATTATTATTTTGTTTGGTCTGTATAAGACCTACTAAATGAAAATAAAAACAAAATGCACAACAGGTTCATATCGTAAAATAAAAAAATAAGTAAATAAATAAATAATACACATAAATTCTACTAAAAAATTGACTGAATAAACAGAACTGAAAATAGTGGTGCTGCAACAACTAATCGATAATAATTGATAATGAAGATGTCAATGATTAGATAACATGCCGCTTGCAAAATGGCGGAGAGTACAGGTGAACCAGCAGCAGGAAAAAGTGTCAGGGATGAAGGCGAAACTTCAGCACGGTAAGCAAAAGCTGTATAATCCTAATCGTGTGAAAATAACAGTTTAATGAAGTGCTATTGTGCAACCTGATGCCAGAACCGATCGAGTGCGACTTTCCTGAAGTTCCATAGTGCTGAATTCAATTAAACTCTAAATCTATAATAACAAATAACAGCAGAAGTAAATGCTTACATTTTTAGTCACTGTTGTGGTTTTCAGCGAATGCTTTTGCATTTGTACCGCAATGTATTAATGTTTGTCTTTTTTTTCTTTTTTAATCAAGCCTGTTATTATACAAAACTACATTTATTATATATTCTAGATGCTTATATATTTACACGACTGAGCGTTTGAATTAAAAGAGAGTCAAACTCAATACGTGGCTTTTGCCTTATTTTAAGTCTACTTTTTCAACAGTACATTAATGCTTCGAGAAATGCTTTGTTTGGTAAAAGCGCTATATAAATAAGTTAATTGAAAATGAATAAATACCCTAAATTAGGGTTTTATATAGTCATAAGCAAAACATCCAAGTAAAAAGTTTTTTTTATTCGTTTTGCGAAATGCGCAACCTTCTGGGTGTCATGAACACCGGCGATATGGATTCGTTTGTGTTTTACGTACAGCGTTGAGAATTTCTCTTAAAAGGAGAAAGTGCTGACAAGTTCACATTTCGAGAAAGTGAATAAATAAAGGATGGAAGGGAAGAAGACATTTGTTAAAGTAGGCTGAAATAAGAACAACAGTTTAGTAGAAATGCATTACCCAAATGTGGTCCAACAAATGTAAACTTTAATTTTTCCCCATTTATTTTTTTTCTATACATTTAATTTGTGGCAATTTCATCGACTATTTCATTAAATTGATATAACAAAAAAGTGCATTGCATTAATTTTAATTATTCTATTTTTTTTTCATATATTTTGTTATATAAAAAAATTAATTACAAACTATATTAATTACCCAAAAAGGCATTTTTTTCAGTGTTTTTTCAGTTTCAAAATAGTAAACTGTTAATGTTTACAAATGTTATATATATATATATATATATATATATATATATATATATATATATATATATATATATATATATATTAGTAGTATAATAATGTGGCATAATTTCACTCACCAGGCCGATCCATGAGGTTCCCAAGGACCCAAACACACCCAACAGAACTCCGCCTTACAGTTCTGGTTACGGCAAACCATGTGGTTACAACCTCCGTCCTTTTCAATGGTAACATGGCACTTGGGACACTCCTGAATATATATTCACACACACACACACACACACACACACACACACACACACACACACACACACACACAATTTCAAATTCACCATAATAATATGAGAGCAGAGGTTTGAATAATAGAACTGTTTCTAATTATTTATTTGTTTTAGGAGAATAAAAACCATTATGACACAATGTCTACAACGCAATACTACACATTACTACACAATGTCTTCTGTACAACAAAAACACAGATGTTACAGCTGAATTCTAATTTGCACTACACCTTTGTATTTGCTGCAATCCAGTTAGATGTTTCGCTGTCGTCATCGCATTTTTTTATCCACTTCCTTAACCACTAGCAGGAAATAAAGACATGCACAAAAATAAGAAAAAGGAAAAAAAAAAAAAAAAATAAATAGTTTATATAAATACATTTTTGGAAGTGTTAGTGCTCATACTGATATGGACATAAACACACCTTACACTTCACTGGGTCATGCCAGTTCTCTCCACAATTGAAGCTAATGAATAAAAAAAAACAGAGTTCGATTTATTAGCCAACATCCAGAAGACACTAAAAACAGTCAGGCAACAGTCAGCGTATTCAGGTTTGGTTTTTTTTCTTACCAGAACTGTCTCCCACATTTGCAGCGCACTGGTTTGGCATCGGGGTACTGGACCTTAACCACATGATGGCAGTCAGGAGCCGGACACCATTTTAAAAGTCTATTACACTGCAGGAAAAGAGCAGAATAAACATTTTCCGCCACCACTCAGTGAAACAAAAGAAGTCGTGTTATATTCGTGTTGACAGTTTCCCTGATGTTCTATGGGAATAAAACACACACTCCTGCATATACACGTACATTCTAGCGTTCTCTTGCTAATGACCTTAACAAAACCATTTGTGCACAGTAGTTAACCATCCTGTTTATTTCTTCACTTAAATCACTCTTTTTTCGTTCTTATAGTGAGGACGGAATATACCAAGGATAAAACACTAATCACAGGACAACATGTACAATACAATAAGTAGGGCATACACACACTTTCACACTCCTACATGGGAAAAGGTATCATAGCCAACACTTTGGGTGATTTTGGGTGATAGGAGAAAGAGCTCAGAAACCCAGAGAAGGACCATGCAAAGACAGTAACCTTGAGCAAAGGTGCAATATCCACCAGGGGGCGACAACCAGGTGTGTTTGGCTCAATGACATTACTGTATGATATTACTGTACTAGATTCACACCGCGCCTCGTCAGTGTAAGATTCTTACCTCTACAAAACTATTTGTGATTAGATGTTGGTATTTCAGCTTCACTTTCGAGTCAGTGATCAATCGCCTGCAACACACACACACACAAACACACCAGTTACAATGGCTGCTGAGTGAAGTGTAAAATATATTGCCACAGCAGAACTTACATTACAGTGTTGTCATCAACCAAAATATCACAGTTGTGAGCAGGACATGAGATGGTCTGGAGTAGAGAAAGAAAAATAAATAAATAAATAAATACCACACACAAAACACGTACACGTTATACGTAATACTTTTTATACTTTATAGTTTGATTTCTATTTGACACATTTTTTTAATACTCGATTTCTAGTTACAATGTTGAACAGTAAAAAAAAGCGTTTCACTACTAGCATGTTGCTCTCTGCACGAATGTGTGTGGGACAAAAAAAAAAAAAGCGTTTCACTACTAGCATGTCGCTCTCTGCACGAATGTGTGTGGGACAAACAAAATTTGATGTGCACCTGTAATATGACAATAGCGTACAATGGCTTGAAAATTGAAAAGTCTCAGGTTGCATTACTTACAAAACACAAGCATTCATTTATATAAAGTAAATGTCATAAAAAATTCATTTATCCTGTATATAATTCATTGTATATCCTACATTACCTTCGTATCTAGATATCGTGTGTATATACACTGCAGATCAAATTAAAAAAAAACGTTCGATTAATTGATTCTCAGTATAATTGTTAGTTGCAGCCATAGACATCTCATATTGTACATTTTTACATCCCATAATTTTCTACACATATTGTGCCTTACACACAAATGATAAAGTTGCATCAGTGCAGAATATGTCTATATATTCTTAGTGCACTTGCTTACCAGCTCCTGCACATTTTTCACTGCCATTGCCTATATTTATTTATATTTATTTGCTGTACTTTTATTCACTTCCCTCCATCAATCGATTACATGTTAGTTTTTATGCTGGATGTTTAACCAGTCAATAAAAATAGTGTGTCATTATCTTAAGTTTCGTTTAAACGCATACAGAAAACACACACGAGAACAATATAACAAAACGACAATTAGTGTGTACTAAATGCTTTTGCCATCTCTAAATGGATATGTACTGAACCGGCTTGAACCATTCACAGGATCGTTAGTAGAACTTGCCTGGCCCATTCCCTCTTCTATAATTTTGGTGGTCAAGTAATCCCCCCAACACTGCATGCAGAACTTGTGTCCACACTCCAGACCTGTGAAATACTGAAAATAAAAAAGACATCAGATATATTAATGATGTTCCAGTCTCTGGAATAATAAAGAAATCTTACAATTAAGTCATTCATTTACTAAACTGTTGTCTGGTAAATAAAATATATATAATTTAATAATAATAAAAATAAATAACAGAAGGTAAATATCTGCAACATGTTAAGATAAGAATCATACAGAAAAATCCCAAATGTTCAACTCCACATTAGCACTGTTTGACACAGCATTCAAAAACAACAGCTGGCCAGAAGAAAAAAAGGCAATAAATGCTTTAACCTGATCTCTAGAATTCAGCAATATGACAAGTTAACTCGGCACCCAGAGTTCATTAGAGCCGCCCTAAACAAACAGCATCGTTAAGAAAAAAAACATGGAGCTATTCTAATATATCACACACAATATTCTAATATATCCTGGACAAAGTCTTAAAAAGACAAAGAAAAATGAACCCACATGGTTTGACTTACCCTCACCCCCTCAGAAACCCTGAACATCCCAAAGAGCAAGTTTGATTCCATTATTAAATAATGTGAAAGCTTCAGCACTGTACACTAAATGTTACAGCTCGAGTAAGAAAACAAAAAACCAACGGTAACTGAAAGAGCTGGAGAGATCGGTTACTCAAATCAAGTTGAGGTTGTCGAAAGCTTCTCTGGACACTTCACACAGCCCCATGCTGAGCCATATGAGATTCCACTTGGACTTTGAGATGAACTAGAGCACCATCTACTCTGTGAAGCATCATATAAGGAGTTGGTGTCTTGCATCTGTGATTAATCACCCCCTTGACTGGGTCACTTTCGGTGGATGGTCTCATCAAGGCAGAGTTGCACTTGTGCCATTTGGGATGTTTAAAGCTTGGAATATTTATTAAGAATCAGATCCCATTTAATGCTTCCTCAGAACTTTGTCCCAGACTTGCTTTAATGGTGCCTTACTCTTCAGTGAGTTGGTTGTTTTGTGGGTGTTCTTAAGAACACGCATATAAACGCCGTATTTATACTCAATCGTTTTTAAGACATGAGTGCGACTTGTATCAAAATCAGCACACGGGCGTTTATTTTAACTCGGGCTTTCAGAGCACGTTCAGGGGCAGCTACAACAGGAACTGCTTGTATATACACACGAAAGATTACAATAACTGGCCTTTGGGTGCTGCACTGCAGATCTGCTTTGAACTTTAGAAAAACGCTGAGCAGCAGAGTAGGGCAGATCGTTTTAATTCGATAGGTGCGCCAACTAAACACGCGGCAAATGTAAGCAGCAGAAAAGTGCGGTTCTGAGGGATAAATCCTCCAGCCGCTGTCTCCCTGAATCACCACGTTCCAGCTAGGTTACTGACCGAAGTGGGATAGTTCAGGTAGCAGATCTGGCAATGCATGTCGTGATTAGACGAACGTGTGCTCATCGGTCTCGTCCTCGCCTTCTTACTGGGGTTAATGACATGGCACTCTGAAAATAATTTATCCAGATTCCCATCAAAGTACCTGAGAAGAAAAACAGATTATATTCTGATTTCAGAGTGATTCAAAGAAACACTTGCTTGTTTTCCATGAGCACATCACACTGACATGGTTTCATGGTTACTCCTGACTTGGAACACAACCTTATAACAGTTAATATTTGGAGAACCGATTTGGAGGTTTTAACCCCAAGGTTTTAACATATTTATCCATTTAAAAAAAATCTATTTTAAGCGTGGCTACAATATAATATTACTAATGTTTACACTACAATCTGTTACAGCATGAGAATTTTATCACGTTTATTTTACCTAAATAAAAACACACACTAACTAAGGAACTAAGGTGAGGGTGTTGTGGACTTATCTTTATATATAAAGCTGTAAACACAACAGCAGATACACTAAAGAAGAAGAGGAGAAGACTTGCCTCTCCATCAGCTTCTCTTTGTCCCAGTTGAAGTGACTGAGCAGTATTCTGGTTATAGTGGCCGGATTCTGCAAAACAACACAGTAGCAGACACGTAGCTTAATAACCAAAGCGTATCGCACGTTAACATTTCATCAACAGAGGACGGATTCTAATTAGATCAAAATAAAATGCATCTGGCTGTATAAATTTATCATTTTTCCAAAAAAGTATTCCACTTATCAGTGGGGAAAGAAAACAAAGTATGACTTTTTATCATCTCTACACACACTTGGCAAAGCTAGTTATTTAACGAGACCGAATTAAATACACTATATGGGCAAAAGTATTGGGACAACTGACTTTTCCAGGTACCGAGGTACACAACTGTAAAGAAAGTTGGATACGGAAGCATTAAACTTTCCCTTCACTTAAACTTGAAGACCCAAACAATGCCCCAATCACAAAGCAAAAAGAAAAAGTTATGGGTTACATGGGTTGAGTAGGAGTGGGTGCTAGAACGTATTATGTTTTGCCATGAGATGGATTTTGCTATGCCGTTGATATCGTTACATATTTATGAATTCTAATTTTGCATTTATTCATCATTTTGTTTTATTTGGTATTCGTCATTAGTAGCGTTAAAAGTTGTACATAGTTGAGGCTAAATGTTTAACTTTTTGTCCTTTACTGTGTCCAATGGCTGACTGCTAATGCCTGGGTAGTAAAACACAGACAGCATTAGAACAGTCTAAATTAATAAAGCACAAACCACCTCCTTACTTTACTTTAGTCTTTTCATACAGTACAAAATTAAAAAAAGCTGGTTTAGGTATTCAAACACAAACTAATAATATAGCAATATTACTACCGTATTTTCCGGACTATAAGCCGCTACTTTTTTCCCACGCTTCGAATATATTCGGCTAATATATAGATTTCTCCTGGTTTTTTCCCGATTTCACAAACTTCCTGCTGCCAAAAAACTGAGCCCCATAACATAAGACCAATGAAACTGCGGAACGGGTTCAGGTGAAGCAATGAAATTCTTTATATCAAATCGAGTGCTGACTCGGACTGTCTACAGGAAATGTGAATCATTCGTCCCTCTGAAAACAACCGGGCATGAAAAAAACGCACTTCACCTGTGTTCTGAGCTGCACGGCATCGGGGGAAAAGCTTCACTGGTGGTGATTTTTGAACGCACGCCAAAAGAAAAACTCTCAAGAGAAATTGTTGTGAAAGGAAGGAAGAAGACAGTGAACAATGACTTTCTTGGTAGGCTACTGTTTATATACAAGCCGTGTCTTTCGTTAAAGCCTGTGTAAAGTTCATTAGTTTTAATGTAGGCACCTGCGGCTTATAGACAGGTGCAGCTTATTTATGTTCAAAATAAAAATCTTTGTCAAATTCAGTGGGTGCGGCTTATAGAAATTACAGTAGTAGTTTTGTGTTGATTTCTTCTCTTTGCATGTTTATCACACTTTAATGTTTCAGAGCATCAAACTAATTTAAATATTAGTAAAAGATAACACAAGTGAACTGTGTGTAAAAGTGTAGCCCCCTAAACCGAATACCTGGTTGGACCGCCCTTAGCAGCAGCAACTGCAATCAAGCGATTGCGATAACTTGCAATGAGTGTGTTACAGCGCTGTGGAGGAATTTTGGTCACACATCTATGCAGAATTGTTGTAATTCAGCCACATTGGAGAGTTTTCCAGCATGAACTGCCTTTTTAAGGTCATGCTACAGCATCTCATTAGGAGTCATGTCAGGACTTTGCCTAGGCCACTCCCCATCAGGATTTGATGGTAAACAGCAGATTTCATTGTTCAGTTTATCACAGCAAGTCTTCCAGATCCTGAATCAGCAAAACAGCCCCAGACATCACACTACCACCACATTTTACTGTTGGTATAATGTTCTTTTTCTGAAATGCAGTGTTACTTTTACGCCAGACGTAATGGGACACACTCATCATCCATAAAGTTCAACTTTTGTCTCGTCAGTCCACAGAGAATCTCTGCCAAAAGTCTTGGGGGTCATCAAGATGTTTTCTGACAAATTGTTCGGCAGCGGTTTTCGTCTTGGAACTCTGCCATGCAGACCATTTTTCCCCAGTCTCTTTTTTATGGTGGAGTCATGAACACTGACCTTAACTGAGGCAAATAAACTTGCAGTTCTTTGGCTGTTGTTGTGGGGTCTTTTGTGACCTCTTGGATTGAATCATCGCTGTGCTCTTGGGATAATTGGGATAACAGTGACCACTGTTCCTGCCCCTCTCCCCTCCATGGATCTTCCCACTTCGTCCAGGCCTGCCTCTGGATAGTGTTCTCTTCGATTAGAAGCCACTCTGTGCAGCTTGGGATGGTTTCTCATCAACGCCTTGGGTGGTGCCATGAAATTCCGGAGTAAGACTGTAGCTAATGTCAACAGTCTGCTACACTGACTCAGGACTTCTTTTCACTTCTGATCATCATTACTGTACCCCGCAACATAGTATATCTGCTATAAATGGACATTCGGTCCAACCCAGATAAGGATGGGTTCCCTCTTGAGTCTGGTTCCTCTCAAGGTTTCTTCCTTATGCCATCTCAGGGAGTTTTTTCTTGCCACAGTCGCCACCGGCTTGCTCATCAGGGACAAACTTACTTATAAAGAACATCTTCACTTTTAATCACCACATTTTCTGTGTAAAGCTGCTTTGAGACAATGTTCATTGTTAGAAGCGTTATACAAATAAAAATGAATTGAATTGAATTGAATAATTTTGGTCTGCCGGCCACTCCTGGAAAGGTTCTCTACTCTTCTTCTTATTCGTCTTCTTTCGGCTGCTCCAATTAGGGATTGCCACAGCAAATCATCTGTCTCCATACCACCCTGTCCTCTACATCTGCCTCTTTCACACCAACTACCTGCATGTCTTCCCTCACCACATCCATGAACCTCCTCCTTGGCCTTCCTCTTTTCCTCCTACATGGTGGCTCTATCCTCAGCATTCTCCTACCAATATAACCCATGTCCCTCCTCTGCACATGTACAAACCATCTTAATCTCGCCTCCCTCACCTTGTCACCAAAACATCCTACATGCGCTGTCCCTCTAATAAACTAATTTCTAATCTTGTTCATCCTCGTCACTCCCAACGAAAACTAACATCTTCAGCTCTGCTACTTTCAGCTCCACCTCCTGTCTTTTACTCAATGCCACTGTCTCTAAACCATACAACATCGCAGGTCTCACCACAGTCCTATAAACTTTCCTTTCATTCTTGCAGATACTCTTCTATCACAAATCACTCCTGTCACTTTTCTCCACCCACTCCACTCTGCCTGCACTATTTTCTTTACTTCTCTAACACACTCTCCATTACTTTGCACTGTTGACCCCAGGTACCTGAACCTCCACCTTCTCCAGCTCTTCTCCCTGCAACCGCATCACCCACTGCCCTCCCTCTCATTCACACACATGTACTCTGTCTTACTCCTACTGACTTTTAATCTCCCTTCTCTCCAGGCTCTTCTTAACCTGCTCCCTACTCTCACCACAAATCACAATATCATCCGCAAACATCATAGTCCAGGGAGACTCCTGTCTGACCTCGTCCGTTAACCTGTCCATCACCACTGCAAACAGAAAAGGGCTCAGGGCCAATCCTTGATGCAGTCCAACCTTCACCCTGAACCAGTCTGTCGTACCAACTGCACAGTTCACTGCCCTCATACATGTCCTGCACCACCCTCACATACTTCTCTGACACACCTGACTTCCTCATACAATACCACAACTCCTCTCTTGGCACCCTGGCGTACGCTTTCTCTAAATCCACAAATACACAATGCAATTCCTTCTGTCCTCCTTCATCAACATCCTCAAAGCACATAATGCATCTGTGGTGCTCTTCTTTGGCATGAAACCATACTGCTGCTCAAAAATGGTCACCTCTTCTCTCAGCCTGGCTTCCACTACTCTTTCCCATAACTTCGTGGTGTGACTGATCAACTTAATTCCCCTGTAGTTACTGCAGGTCTGCACATCTCCCTTATGCTTAAAGATCAGTACCAGCACACTTCTCCATTCCTCAGGCATCCTCTCACCTTCCAGAATCCTGTTAAACAATCTGGTTAAAAACTCAACTGCCATCTCTCCTAAACATCTCCACGCTTTGACCGGTATGTCATCTGTTCCAACCGACTTTCCACTCTTCATCCTCTTAATTGCTGCTCTCACTTCCTCCTTACTAATCCTATCTACATCCTGCTTCACCAACTCCACATCATCCAACCTTCTCTCTCTGATTTTCCTCATTCATCAGCTGCTCAAAATACTCCCTCCACCTTCTCAACACACTCCTCACTAGTCAACACATTTCCTCTCCATCCTTTATTGCTCTAACTTGCAGTACATCCTTCCCAGCTCGGTCCTCTGCCTGGCCAATCGGTATAAATCCTTTTCTCCTTCCTTAGTGTCCAACCTCTCATACAGCTCCTCATATGCCTTTTCCTTGGCTTTCGCCACATCCTCTTAACCTGCTGCCGCATCTCCTTGTACTCCTGCCTACTTTTCTCATCACTCTGTCTATCCCACTTCTGTTTTGCCAACCTCTTTCTCCTTATGCTCTCCTGCACTTCCTCATTCCACCACCACGTCTCCTTGTCTTGCTTTCTATTTCCAGATGTCACACCAAGTACTTTTCTAGCTGCCTCCCTCATCACTCCTGCAGTAGTTGCCCAATCATCCAACACCTCTTCAACACCACCGAGCCCCTGTCTGACCTCTTCCCTGAACCTCACACTACACTCTTCCTCCTTCAGTTTCCATCTTATTCTTCTTTCAGTCCTCACTCTCCTCCTCTTCTTCTTCGCCTCCAAAACCATCCTACAGACCACCATCCGATGCTGTCTAGCTACACTGTCCCCTGCCAACACCTTACAGTCTCCAATCTCCTTCAGGTTGCATCTCCTGCATAGCACATAGTCCACCTGTGTGCACCTTCCTCCACTCTTATACGCCACCCTATGATCCTCCTTCTTCTTAAAATAAGTGTTCACCACTGCCATTTCCATCCTTTTAGCAAAATCTACCACCATCTGCCCTTCCACATTCCTCTCCTTAAAACCATACCTACCATCACCTCCTCATCACCTCTGTTCCCTTCACCTACATGCCCATTAAAGTCTGCCCCAAATCGTAAAATCACCAATCGTTCTTTCCTAGGTACACCATCTACCACTTCATCTAATTCACTCCAGAGTCTTTCCTTCTCCTCCATCTCACAGACAACTTGTGGAGCATAGGCACTGATGACATTTATCATCATCCTTCAACTTCCACCTTCACGATCATCACCCTATCAGAAACTCTCTTCACCTCCACTACACTCTTACTGTACTCTTCCTTCAGAATCACCCCTACACCATTTCTCTTTTCATCCACACCATGAGAAAACAGTTTAAACCCACCTCCAATGTTCCTGGCCTTACTCCCTTTCCACTTGGTCTCCTGAACACACAACATATCTACCTTTCTCCTTTCCATCATATCAGCTACCTCTCTCCCTTTACCCGTCATAGTACCAACATTTAAAGTACCAACCCGAACCTCCACTCTCCTACACTGCTCCTTTCCCTGCCGTCTCCGTAGACGTCTTCCTCCTCTTTTTCTCCTCCTTCGGCCAACAGTAGCCTATGTTCTACTGGTACCCTGTCGGCTAACGATACCTGTGGCGGTCGTTGTTAACCTCGACCGATCCGGTATGAAATTCTCATTTGTCATCCGCATATTTGATTTGGCACATGTTTTACGCTGGATGCCCTTCCTAACGCAACCCTCCCCATTTACCCGGGCTTGGGACCGGCACTAAGAGTGCACTGGCTTGTGCATCCATAATGGCTGGGTTCTGGAAAGGTTCTCCACTGTTCCATGTTTTTTGTCATTTGCTAATAATGGTTCTCACTGTGGTTTGCTGGACCTTTAACCTTTTTCAGACTGATAGATCTCAATTACTTACTTTCTCATTTGTTTCTGAATTTCTTTGGATCTCGGCATGATGTCTAGCTTTTGAGGATCTTTTGGTCTACTTTACTTTGTCATGCAGGTCCTATTTGAGAGATTTCTTGATTGTGAACAGGTGTGGCAGTAATCAGGCCTGATGTGGGTGTTTTTTCCTCAATAATAAAAACCTTTATTTAAAAACTGCATGTTGTGTTCACTTGTGTTATCTTTTACTAATATTTAAATTAGTTTAATGATCTGAAACATTAAAGTGGGACAAACATGCCTATACAATAAGAAATCAGGACAACACTGTGTGTGTGTGTGTGTGTGTGTGTGTGTGTGTGTGTATAGATAGAGAGAGAGAGAGAAATAAACTAGTAATATTTTGATACATCACTCATGTTTATTTGTTCATTTCCCTCACTTAATTCTTACTTCTCCACCTGCTCACTCAGGCCCTGTTCAGGCTCAGCTTTATCGTCCAATCATAAATGGTGACTGTTCACACCACAAATCTTCACAGATCTGGAATATGTCTTCGGAAAAGCCAGGGCTGGCAAATTTTCCAAAGCCAATCGCTTTAAAACCAGACCCTGAATAAACGTATGCACTGTGGTACAAATGAGGCTATGTTGTATTTTATTAAATGAAACTAAACTACATTAATAGAAGTAAAATTAAGTCTGGCCGAAACTTCCAAAAGCAACTGCTTCAAAACCAGGGCCTAAATAAACTGTCTTGTATTCAGAGGACTGTATAAAATGCACATTTTCACACATTATCTTGCAGCACAGCAGTGAAATTAAGACACCAAGAGAGTCAATAAGTTGCGAGCAAGAAGTATCGCAATCAGCCTTTCCATGATGTATTTCTAGCATCACACAGAGTTTTAAGAGTCACTATGAAGACAGTAACTCAATCACACTTTACAGAAAAGCATCTCCAAACAGCAGAGCATGTCAGGTTCAAATCCTGTCTGCCAAGAACAAGAATAAAAGACTATATTAAGAATCCTAACGGAAAAGTCTATAGCCTGAATATCACCCGAATTCTTTTTTCAATCTTCAAGCAGATTCCAGATTAGCACAGTTACTATACAAACCATGTAATGCCAAGTGACTAGTGCAGGATCAACGATAATATCGCTAGTGACAAGCTGAAATGCATTAGAGAAGGTATTTTGGTAAATCATTTGTAACATTTGAAAACTTTAACTTGATCCTGGTGCCACCCTCAATCGTCTCATGCCTAATGTGAGCTCTGGTGACAGATAGACAGACATCACAACAAACAACCCAGAAATACAAAGCAAAAAGTACGGAATAACCCGAGAGCAGAAATTATGATAGAATTAATTTGATCCTGATCAAATCTAATTTCAACTCCACTTAAAAAAAACAACACTAACAAAAACTAAACCACAATATTTAATGTATAAAGAAACCATTCACAATAGTGTAATTTAAAAAGAATAAGTATTTAAAAAGAAAAGTTAATTGTTTTTGTGTTTACTGATGACTGTCCGAGGCCAGGAAAAGTTTCAGAGGGGCGCTAGCATAAAGCTACATCACACGGCGCTAATGCTAACGCTAATCCATGCTAAAACCAAATCGTGACAACCCAAAACTAAAGCATTTTTATTCAAACTAATAATAAAAGCGTAAAACACGGACAGCATTAATGCAAACTGCGGCTGAACAAGACTATGTCTGAGTGTCAGTGTGCTTTAAGCGGGTGTTTATTAGCTTAGCTTAGCACTGTGAGGTAAACTAGATCCGGGGCTCGGCTAAGAGAAGCCTGACGGCAAACACTGCAATTATACTTTTAATCCATTAAAATCACGGACAGATCATATCCAAACACAGGACAACACTGCATTTTATTGTTATCAATAGTGGTTTATTTATTTATTTATTTATTTATAGTGGGCATCTTCATTAACAACCATTTACACAAATTCACATAATATATATAGTAAATTATTATTGTTAACCAGGTGTCAAAGGTGTTTTCACAAAATAAAGTGTAAATTAATCCGAAACAAAGTCAGATACTATATCACGTCATATATATATATATATATATATATATATATATATATATATATATATATATATAAAATGTGTATGTATGTGTTTGTTTATGATGACAGCAATAAGAATAGTGATGCAAACACACAGATAGATAGATAGATCGATAGATAGATAGATAGATAGATAGATAGATATGCAAATATAAATAAATAAACTAAATATCTTAGAGATGTGATAGACAATTTCTGATTTATTATTTACATTTAAATTGTTTTCGACTTTTAATTTATGCTATAGTTATATACAACCTTATGCTATATTTTATTTCGCATTGTTACATTATTTTCCTTTAGTTTTTCTGTATTTACTGTACATCAATATTATCATGCTTATTAGGAATAAATGCTGTAGTTTTGTTTATTTTGCCTGTTTGCAAACTTTGCACTAATATAACTTCTATAAACTGCTCTGTTCGTACACATGGTAGAGTTTATAAGAAGTGGAAAAAGTACACCTTATCTTTACAACAAACACTCACAAAATTGTTTTGTAAGTATTATTACACACAATACTGCTGTGTTCAGGGCAGAAGTCAAGCGGCCTGGAGTGTCGTGAAATGCTCCGACACTTTTTTCAACTTTTTGGCCGATTGCCACAATCCGTAATAAAGCAGAGAAACCTGTACATGTTCATACAAGAAGTTTTAAACCGAATTTAAGCTAAGGCCGTGGCTGCTAACAGGGGCTATACACTGTAAGAGATAATGGTATTTAATATGATTAGTGATGCACAAGCAAACACTGTGTGTACATATATTGGTGTGTGATTGTGATACCTGAATAACCTCGTTCACCTCCCTGATACACTCCACCATGTGCTGGAGGATCTGTTCGGCAGTCAACACTTCGTAGCGGTAGTCCTCTTCGTCTCGGCCGGCCCCGAGGCCGCCTCCTCCTCCGCCTCCACCGCCACCGTTTTCATCGCACCCGTCCCGCTCTCCTTCGGCTACCACCGGCTCCACCAGCTCGACTTCGCCGAGGTCCAGCGCGTCGTCGTCGGCTTCTTCCTCGGCGCTGTCCTCGCTACATTCCTCTTCCTCGTCGTCAAATTCATAATTATAACCCTCGTCTGAGTCCATCACTTGGCGTGTGGTTTTTTTTTTTATCTTTTTTCCCTCTTTTTTAATACAAAGTGGATATAAAAATAAACCAAAACAATCTGCACTAATGCTAGCTCCAGCTGCTACAAGGCTAGGAACTGCAGCCGCATTAGCACAGTTAGCTAACGCTAAAGCCTCCCTACTTCTGCTGTTTATTTTTGGTCCGATCCCAAACGGATCCTCGACATAGGCGCACTACATAGTTCTTAATGCTGCAGCTAGGGACTGCATTAAATGTCCGATAAGGAAGCCGTTTGGGACGCGGCGCTTTTTTCTGTCACCCGCATTCCACCCGACAACGTTATGATTGGTTTCTTCGGTTCGGGCTCCTGCGCTGTGATTAGCTGAGTCTACAAGCTATCCAGCCAATAGGATTGGAACTGCTCATACGGGCTGCTTGAGAATCTGACGTAGTTTAGGAAGAGAGAGCGATTTAACGGATTACGGGTGGGGGAAAACACATTTTGGCTGTTTCAACAAAGAAAGAATAATGATATCAATAGTAATAAAAACAACATAGATAAAAATGTTATATTACGTATAACATTGTTTAATATTATTTTAAATGGACACATCGTGCTCAGAGTATATTATCTGTGAAAGAAGTGAGAGAGAACTGTCACAAAGTGCATCACAATGATAGTGATGGAGAACTGTAACAGTCTTCACTCTTTACTAAACGTTTTGATCACGGATTGTGTTTTTGTGGGAACTTCAGCCATGTCAGGGGCTGAGGCTGTATGGAAAGGCCTGGTTCACAAATGAATGTGCAGATGTTTATCTGATCACGTCTTTTGAGAGCATTGCTTTGTACACAGTGGCATTGTCGTGCTGGAGAGGCAAAGGTCAGAGAATCAAACTTAAGAAAATGTTAAAGCATTAATATGACCTTAACTGTACCCTTGGTTAGAACTAAAGAGGCCAAATCCTGAGCTATACGCTGAGCCAAACCCAGAACCAAACCCTAAGTCAAACCGAGTCATTCTCTGTGCCAAACTGTGAGTCAAACTCTGAGCAAACCCACAAGCAATACCCTAAACCAAACTGTAAGTCAAACCCAGAGTTAAACCCTGAGCCAAACAATGAGCCTTACCTTTAGCCAAACCATTAACAATACTCCGAGCCAAACTCTGAGCTAACCATGAGTTAAACCATGAGTCAAACCCAGAGCCAAATCCTGAGAAAAACTCTGAGCTGAAACCTAAGTCAAATCATGAGCCATGCCCTGAGCCAAACTCCAAGCCAAACCATGAGCCATTCCTGAGCCAAAACCTAAAAAAAACAGCCTTAGCTCATTACCTCTCCTCCAATATTATACACTGTAGTGTTTGTTACTACCTGTTGTGGTAAGTAAACTTCTCCTGGAATCCATTATACTCAAACTTACTTATCAAGACCGCCAGACAGTGAAGCATGATTAATCACTCCAGAGAACAAGTTTCCACAGAGTCCAGTGGCTGTGTTTTACTCCAGTCCACTTTACTCCAGCCCCTGCTTGGCATTGCGCATATTAGTTAGGTTAGCTTTGTGTGCAGCTTCTAAGCCATGAAAGTACATTCTATATAAGTGCATTGGTCTTTGGCTGAAGTTGTTTCCTGAGGCTGTTTTAACAAGCTGAGTAGATTGCCACTTACAGTGCATCCGGAAAGTTTTCAAAAAGCCTTATTCCAAAATGCATTCATTTTATTATTTTTCTCAAAATTCTAAGAACAATACCCCATAATGAAAACGTGAAAGAAGTTTGTTTGAAATCTTTGCAAATGTATTAAAAATAAAAGACTAAAAAAATAAGATCTGTCTTAGGCCCACTGCTTTTCTCTTTATATATGCTGCCTCTGGGTGAAGTGGTACATAAACATGGTATTCACTTCCATTGCTATGCTGATGATACACAGCTGTATATTTCAGCAAAACCAGATAAGAGAGATCAGCTTAACAATGTTGAGGAGTGTGTAAAGAAGTGGTCCCCAACCTTTTTTGCGCCACGGACCGGATTAATGTCGGACAATATTTTCATGGACCGGCCTTTAAGGTGTGGTGGATAAATACAACAAAATAAAAAGATACGACCTGCATAAAAACTGTCTAAATATAATAATAAACGTGAATCCAGTCTCGTTTTTTGTTTATTTTGCTAGCTTGGGGGTTTATTTTAGCGGTAATGTAAGCAGCCCCTTTAAGAAGGTAGCGGATGTAGGTAGGACATGTGACCGAGGCATCTTGACATGCATCAAGAGTGAGTCATAGACAGATGTGGCGGAGAGAATCCGGTAATTTACCAAATAAAACAATGTTCAGAATCAGAAAATAAATAAAATGAAAATAATGTAAGTTATGTATTCTTTCTGTGCAGCCCGGTACCAATTGACCCACGGACCGGTGCCGGTTCGTGGCCCAGGGGTTGGGGCCCACTGGTGTAAAGGCCATTAGACAGTGGATGCTTGATAACTTTCTTCTGCTCAACTCAGATAAGACGGAAGTACTTTTATTATGACCACATGCAGCTAGAGGTAAACTTTCCAATCACATAGGACCTCTGGATGGTGTTTCCATCTCAGTGTGTACAGCAGCCAAAAACCTTGGTGTGATTATTGACCCTAGTCTTTCCTTTGAGGCTCACGTGAATAACATTACCAGGATTGCCTTCTTTCACTTTAGAAATATTGCTAAAATTAAAAATATGATGTCATTACAGGATCCAGAAAAACTAGTTTATGCTTTTGTTACATCTAGATTAGACTACTGTAATGCTTTACTGTCTGGGTGTGCATAAATAAGCTTCAGTTAGTTCAGAATGCAGCAGCAAGAGTCCTCACTAGATCTAGAAAATATGACCACATCACCCCTGTTTTAATCAGTCTACACAGGCTCCCAATTAAATCTCGCATTGATTATAAAATACTACTACTGACCTATAAAGCACTTAACAGTCTCGCACTGCAGTATCTGAGTGAACGTCTGTACCAGTATGATCCTCCACGCCTACTTAGATCAAAAGGTGCAGGCTATTTGTTGGTACCTCAATGAAGACTACAGCATGGGGCAGATCCTTCTCTTATCAGTTTATTTTTCTTAGGTAAAGGCGCAGATCTGGAGGGAATATGGATATAGAGTGTTTGGTAAACTGGGTTATTTGTATGCTGTTGTCCCCTCATTCTCTCACGTTCACTCAGGTTTGTTGACGGTGGTGTGGTGGGTCGTCTCTTATCCCAGAGATCCCTCATGTCCGTGTTACCTTCTGGTTCTCCCTTTTAGCTATGCTGCCATAGCGAGTCTTGCCGGAGTCCCAATTGCACATTGACATTAACTTTGATACAACAATAAGGACACATAACAATCCATATCCTTTTCTTCCTGTCACCCCACCCCCTCTCTCTCGGCCGAGTTAAACATGCTCCTGCGGTTCCAGTGACCACTGTTCCTGCCCCTCTTCCCTTCGTGGATCTTCCCACTTTGTTCAGGCCTGCCTCTAAATAGTGTTCTCTTCATGTGGAGGCCACTCTGTGCAGCTGGGGACAGTTTCTCATCAATGCCTTGGGCGGTTCCATGAAATTCTGGAGTAAGAACAGGAGTTTTGAGGATGGATTTGGACTGTAGTTAATGTCAACAGTCTGCTACATTGACTCAGGACTACAGTTTGCTTCTGATCACCATCACTGTACCCCGCAACATCGTATATCTGCAATAAATGTACAAGACAGCACAAAAAATGTCTGAAATCTGTATTGTTTTATTGTTTACAGGCAAGGTATTTTGTGTGTGTTTGTGTGTGTTCAGGCAGGCTTTTAATACATTCTCATTCATGATGAAAAGTAAGGACTGGTAAGTTATCTGGCAACAATAAAAAGAAATGCGTTTCTTCTGAAGTTTAATGGCTACTATTACCGATTTCTTTAATAAATCAGTATATATGCACAGATAAGATTCCCCATCCCCCCATATTTATATTATATACTCCATATAGCTATAGATTTCAAATAAAGTCATCACTATGGTACAGGATACAGCCATATTTTCTTTATAATGTCCAAGTGGAATATTTATTATTAAGACTAAAAAAAAAGAGATGGGATTTATTTGCATTAAATAATTATGCCGGGGGATTAAAAAAAAAAACAGCTATTCACAATCACTTTGGGGAGAAAGTACAGCAGTGGACCCTGAGGGAGCAAACCAGTTGTACTGGGAAGGGGGTGAGAATCTCTTTACTATCAGTGAGCTGAAGGTCATAACACTGTGAAATCTGTGTCACTGAGTATCCACTAAGCACATGCTGCCAGGCGGTTATATACAATAAGAAGTGACATTCAGACTGCACAACATGGTCCTCACAGTCTTTAAAGAAACTGGCCAAGGAGCTGCACAGGAAGAGGAGGGTTTTAAGTTAGACCATGTTCTCTGCCAAAATTAGCTTACTGTATCAGATTATTCATTTGGCAGCGTTTGGTTTAGGAGGTCAATGATGAAACAAAGAATTAGATATCTTAAAGATAAAATTAGAACCCAGAGGTTTTAGTGTAAGCGTGCACTGCAAACTACCTAGCATAACTTTGTGTTTGTGTCTCACTGCTGTACCTTTCCTGCAGACACAAGATGAACTCCTGCTATTGAAACCAAAGCAAAACAAAATGAAAGGTCCAACTGAAAAATACTTCATTCTGAAAGAAATAGAAAAAGGCAAAGTCACTGTAACAATTACTTAAATATTCATCATAAAGTTAAACAACCAAGTAATGTAAATATAGTCAGAGCAACAGCAGTAGAAATGATACAAAATGAGAAAAAGAGTATGAGAGAGAGAGAGAGAGAGAGAGAGAGAGACTCCCTAAAAAGACCAGTTACTGCTACGTGTTCTTGAATTGTAACTCATAAAATAGAAAATAAATGATTCAGATACTTGGTGATTGGTGTGCATGCCCCATGTTAACGGATTCATACGGCAAAACGTGGAAAGAAATTACCAATAAATAAAATACCATTAAATTCATGTAGGATTTTTTTGTTCATAGGTCATTTCCTACACATATTTGGCAGGATAACATTGACAAAAAATAATAAAAGAATCAAAAAGAGTTATAAATAATCATTTGTAATTTTCTCATGCACACCAAACATAATTGTAAATAAAAAAAAGGGCCCCTACACGCTCCAAACGGTGCAATCGTGAGTGCAGCCTGTCGTACATGCTCAATAAAACACCACACAATTCTCAATTCAAAAAATCTGAAATGTGTAACATAGAAATCGGATGCTTTCTTTCATCTCTGTTCTTAAAAGACCTGAGGAAGTGTCAGTCCATCTGCAAATCTGTCCGTCACCTTTTCAGCATCCCAATACGTTCGCATAAAAAGACGTACTGACATATTCAGTGGCATGAATGTGAATGTAAACATAAAATTGGACTTGATGAGACTTTTGGGTCGTTTGAGTGAAGGTTCTTCCGTGTGACATAAATCCGTGTTCCATGGCAGCTGAGAAGAAACCCGTTGTAACAGTGCACGTAGACTGCATTCAGTGTGTAAACGTCCAACGATGGTACAAAATGAGGTTTTTAAAAAGCTTCCAGTGAGTCCACGTTCTAAGCGTGGATGTCTTGCACAGGTTACTATGCATGCATCATTTTTTTTTAAAGCAAGGGGAAAATTGCCCCATGCCACCATTTACATTTGAGAAGGAGCTGAAGAGGGAATAACAGGGAAGAGAAGGGAAATATACAGACACCAAAAAGTCCACATTTGACTACACCATGGAGGATAGTGTGTTTTCTTCGGCATAAGGAGAAGCAGCAGAAGTCCGTAGCACGGTGTGATTGACGGGTGAGAGGTCATTTAGCTCTCCTGATGAGGATAAAGGGAATGACGGAGAGAGAGAAACGCCAGACGAGGGTTCAGCTGAGCCGGCGAAGGTTCGAGGAGGCTTAGGAACAAGATTGGGCTCAAGCGTGGCTCTGGCTAGTAGCTGCCGCTCACTGTCCAAGTCCTCCATGCGCTGTTCTTCCGTCTGAACTGAAGATCCATGCCCCGATTCGGATTCAGCGTCAGAATTGTCCGGAGGCAGAGAGTCGCTTCCATCCAGCTTAAAAAGGGAATCGAGATACTGAGCAAACTCCAGCACTGCCTGACTGGTGTTCCCATTGGACAGTGGAGCCACTCTGACCACTTTTTTACTTTTCTCCTCTGGCTTCATTCCTTCGTTTTTAGGATTCTCGCCAGAGTCCTCCTCTATAATGCCAGTCCAATGTGTCATAGGAGTTAGATCCTTGTTGTTGGACCTCTGGAACGATTCGAAAGTCTCTGATTTTGAACGAAAGAGTGGCTTCGGCTGGCCTGGCTGAGCCTCACCGGTCTGTTTGGGTGCAAACTGAAGAAAATGGCTACTCCGGTTGGTTTGTGAGAGGGAACGGCCTTGATTAGAAGAAGGTACCACAAGTTCTGAAGAAAGGTTGTGGCTTTCCTTCAAAGGTAAAGTAAGTTCTGGTGGCGTGGAGCAGCAGGGCCCGGTTTGGCCCATAAGTTCTCGCTCAGGTGAGGCCTGGATCAACTCAGTACGTGAGCTTAGGGATGGATTCTCCTCAGGAATAGGGGCGTCAAGAGGGAAAGGGAGTGTCCCGAGACACGGTGAGCCTCGGAAAGCAGCCGACGAACGACGCGAATCCATGCTGTAGATGGAGTCGACATCCGAAAGGCTCTCCATCACTGCCAACGGAGCCTTTCGCTCCCGCAACTCCAGGGCCAAGCGCTCACGAGCACCCATCAGGACCACAGGCACGGCTTGAGGAGGACACTCCGAAAATCCATCCAGAGAGATTTCTGAGCGAGCACAGGAACTACAGAAGAGAAGGAAAAGGACAGGGAAGGGAGCAAAAGCAACAGATAGATATACAGAAGCATATGCGAATGGAAAGAGTGTGACGGATAAATTAAAAGAAAAATTATAATGGAAAAGGACAATGGTATAATGTAGATATCAGGGGAAAGAAAAGAGAAGAAATATGAGGAGCAAACATAACACAGCACACAGATGAATGCAAATAAAAAGATTGAATTAAAAGAAATTAGAGAAAACAATATAAAGGAATTAAGGCACATGGTTAAGAAGGTAAAAGAAGAATAGAGAAAAAAAGGGGAAATGCAGGTTAAGTTAATGCAAGAGGATTTAATCTATGCTGTGCTTCTCTACTAAACCAAAGTGGCCTAGGGGGAAACTGGATACTACCATATGTGGTTCCTCTGTAGTGCGCATGGGTGAGAGAGGATAGGGCCCATGATTAAGATTAGACATTAGCCTAATTTTTTTTTTCAAAATCTATAAAAATAGAACACCATAATTCACTTTTTGCAGTGTTAAACTACAATTATTAAAAGGAAAAAAAATATGCTTCATTCTTTTTTTTTTTCACGAGCTACATGTATCACAATTATTGGCATGACTGTACTTAATATTTTGCATATAATAAATACTCTAAAGAAATACATACATAAATAAATAATACTTAATAATACCTCCCCCAACATAAAAAAAAAAAAATCCATTTCTTAATAAAGAATCAGAAAGTGCTCCAGGGTTGTATACCCCTCTATGCTGTGGGTGATGTGTTATGCTTTATGTTATTTTAGTTTCTTGGCAGAAGCAGCCAAATTAAAATCCCTTAGTACTTCATGGAGTCTATGATAGCCATGTGTCCGAACATGGTTCTAAGGCAATAGACAGTAAAACACAGCCTCACAGCACTATATAACCTCCACCATGCTTTATAATGGGGATATGCAGATATATTACAGTATCTGTCTCTGTTTTAGTAGCATCCAACAAAGCCTAGTTGCTAATAATTGTGCTTACATTTAAGAAAATCTTTCCTACTGTCATGAGATCAGACATGAATGTTGCGGTTGATCGAAGGCTTGGAAAGACACCATTATTGTTCATAGGCAGGTTACTTTTAATGTGACTTCTGATGGGAATAATATTTTGTTCTATAATGAAAACTTCATTGGATGGTTATTATACCATGAATTTATCATAGCATTTCAGACATCATAACAATAAAGCTGATTTGATTTCTGTTTACATTAGCATGTCAAACCAGTAGGTGCACTAGCAAAGCTTACCGGACACTGCTGTTTCTGCGGTGTTGCGTATGCGGTGTGGGCTCGTGGGAGTTGGAGACGCCATGGAAGTAGGTCTCGGCGTTCAGGTCCACTTCTGTTGGGCTAACCATAATTTTAGCTGCAGACAGAAGAGCCGTCTTGCCCTTATTGTAGTTTTCCAAAACCTAAAAGTAAGAACGAGAAGGTGGAAGGGAGAGAACTGTATGAGGAATAAACCTAAAATTAGCTTTTGGGAAGATGAGTGTTCATATTTCTGATCATATGAAGGTCATCAAAACATTTTATTTATATAGGAAGGAATATACTTTGTACTGGATATGGTTTTAGTGCCACTGGTACACCTGTATTTCAATGTTGGTTACTCATTCATGCTTTAAATGAAACTATATGGAATACCATTTTAGGCAAGAATTTGACACTTAATTAATTCAATTTATTTCAACTTTCAGTCCATGAAAAATAAAATTTTGGTGTAGATTTTAATCACAGATACTGTATATGAGAGCAGAATTAATTCTGGATGTAATTACACACACCACATTCCTGTAAGCGTAGCAGCTAAGAGCTCAGTCCGCTTATTCGTCAAATTATGGCCAGGTTCTTCTTTTCAGGAGAGCGCATCAGCAGAATAAATGCGAACGCTGGCTTAATTTTATTAATTAAGCTCATTCACAATACCAGAGTAAATAGTGTAATAAACCAGACAGCACTTTGCAACTGTTGTAAAAAAAAGTCTGTGCTGGATCAAGTGCTATTCTATGCGCTGCCTAATAAATAAACCAGTGATTAATGCAATAATTACAGAATGAGAAGGTAGAAGGGAAAGGAGGAATGTTTTAGGAATAAACCTAAAATTAGCTTTTGGGAAGATGAGTGTTCATATTTCTGATCATATGAAGGTCATCAAAACATTTTATTTATATATGAATGAATATACTTTGTACTGGATATGGTTTTAGTGCCACTGGTACACCTGTATTTCAATGTTGGAGTACTCATTCATGTTTTAAATGAAAGCATTTTTTAATTTTAGTTTTTAATTTTAAATCCTCTTCTTCAGGCTGCATCAATGCTTTTTGTTTTATTCAAATTTAAAAGCAGGTGTTTTTCATTTTAGTTTTATATATTTCCTGAATACCTTATCACTCATTTTTATTTCTGTGCGAGAAATGCTCAATTCAAATACACTCTCATGCTACACATAAAAATAAACATACTGTAGTTTCCATCATACTATACAGTGCTAATAAGGGTACAAAGGTGACTGTAAGTAATAAATACTAAAAAAATGGACATGCAGTGAGATGTTACTGAGGTGTAAGACATTATTAAGCAAGATGTTACAACACCTGTAGTGTGTAAGTGTAGCATCCATAAGATGATGAAATGAAACAGCATGCAGACACATACACCACAGTCACACAGCCAGTCAGGATGAAATGGTGTTGGTTTGTTTATTAGTGAAGTTAAAACATCGTTATTGAGATTAAATTCACAATTCAAAGCAACAACAAATAAATATGCAGGATGAAATGTGGTATAAAAAAAAAAAAAGTTAACAAAATGGAACCAAAAACAAAACAAAACACAAATTCGACATGGTCAATGATATAATGAAATAAGCTTATACAAAAAAAAAAAAAAAAAAATAGCACTGACTAACACTGAAGTCTCTGTGTTTGTGTTATAGGTCAAATATAAACCTGGTTTATACAGAAAGCATATTGCTATAGCACTATTGTTAGTCAGAAGTTCTCTTTAATCACCTTCAGATTGAATTTTTTTCTTAAAAAAAAAAGGATTTATTTAGTCAACATTATATAGTTTAAGCTTAGCAAGCTTACATTGAATCAAGCCAATGAAGATTATTGTTTATAGGAACACTGGTGTGTAATGTCAAGTAAACATGTAAAATACAGATGAATACACTATAGCCACTGGAAGGACTAGCAGATGCAACCCTGATACTATGTAACCATGGCATGAACCATAAAGAGTTTTAGGCCTATAGTGATAAACAAAAAAGTAGAAGAAGAGAAGCTGACAAGGAGTGAAGGAAAAAATATATACTTTCAACACTATTACGTGTGTGTGGTTTATATTAGTTTAATAAACGCTGTGAAACGTCCTAATGTTGAAAAATATATAATTTTTATGCTGATCTGAGCGGGATGCGAATCACACCGGGGCTAATATGTGAGGCCTGTAATACAGAACGTCTTTATTGTATAAATACAGCGTATTACTTACATATATAAATTAGGGATGTAGGATTCAGCGATTCACTTTGGTGCACCGGCATAAAAGTTGACGATGTGATGCATTGATTTAAAAAAATTTGCATCGGATACAAGTTGGCATTTGTATCACGATGTATCGTTTTTAACTTATTTGCATCTGTAAAAAAAAAAAAAATGTTTATAATTATTAGTAGATGCTTTATACTTTTATTGTTTACAAAGTGACCAATAATTTGTGTCCAATATTTAATATGTAGACTGATTTCTCCTCGCTAAACGGTTTCTCAATTGCATTCAACTTTGTTTCTCAATTGCATCAGCACCACTTTAGAGTAGTCAATATGCAGCTTGTATAACAGTATAGTTTTACTGTCCTCTGAAAAGAACTCAACATACAGCCATTGTCAAAATAACTGGCAAAAAAATGAGTACACCCCAAGTGATAACTGTACGTCGTGTAACCATGCATAGCCACATGCCCATTCATTATGTTCATGTTTTTTTCGGCTTGACAGGATTATACAAATTTGTGTAACTTGTATTAGAGCAGTTCCATTTTGGTGCTTTGAGTACAATTCTCTCATACTGACCACTGGATGTTCAACATGGCACCCCATGGCAAAGAACTCTCTGAGGATTTGAGAATTAGAATTGTTGCTCTCCACAAAGATGGCCGAGAAGATAAAAAGATCGGTAAAACAATCTGCTGAAGAAAACCTGTTCAAAAGCAATAATTTCTATAACAATGTTCTGTGGTCTGATGAGACTAAGATTTGTTGAAGATTGTTTGGCTCAGATGGTGTTCAGCATGTGTGGTGACGCCCTGGTGAAGAGTAGCAAGAAAATTGTGTCTTGCCTACAGTCAAGCATGGTGGTGGTAGCATCATGCTCTGGGGCTGCATGAGTGCTGAACCAGAACACGATGCCCTCCTTTTTAAAAACTGGGAAGAACGACAGTTTTCCAACTTAAAAATGACCCCAAACATATCAGCAAGATGACAACTGCCTTGCCTTGCTGAGTGGCCAATATGTCTCCAGACCTGAACACAATTGAACACCTGTGGTGATCCTCAAGCGGAAGGTGGAGAAGCGCCATGTGTCCGACATCCAGCAGCTCTGTGATGTCATTATGGAGATGTGGAAAAGGATCCCAGCAACAACCTGTTCAGCTCAATTACATGCCCAGGAGGATTAAGTCAGTGTTATCTAACAATGGTTCTCACACAAATTATTGACACCTTGGACACAGTTTTGACATGTTTACTTCGGGGGTACTCACTTTTGTTGCCAGTTATTCTGACAATAATGGCTGTATGTTGAGTTATTTTCAGGGGGCAGTAAATCTGTACTGCTATACAAGGTGCACATTGACTACGCTAAAGAATATCCAATTTTGTGAGGTATTATATCTTTAATGTATCACATTGGCCTCAGTTATGGAGTTGCACATCCCTTATATAAATAAACAGGCACTGGGCTTGACATCAGAAAAACATCCGGGGATGAAAACCAAAAGCGCTGAAGGTGTCAAGTTTGCTTCATGGTGTGTGTTTGTGGTGGCATACTGTGCAATTCATGATTCAGCTTTACACTGCAGGTGTTGAGCTGGAGCGTGACAGCATAATCAGTAGAGTGCGTGCGCACACACACACACACACACACACACACACACACACATACACACACTTCCTCTCAAATACTTGAAAGTGGATTGAGAGTAAAAAGACAGCTAGAAATAGGGAGGAAATAAATTAATTGAATCCATAGCAAAACTCAAAATCCACAATGGTATGAGATTTATGATGCATTAAACAACAGAGTGGGGCTTTATGGATAGAGAGAGAGGGGTACAGAGAATGTATTGAAGTGGAGTGCCGGTTCTAGGATTCTCACCCTTCGTTGGCAGCAAAACCCCGTTTGCACAGCATTTAAGACAAACTGTAAAGGTTTATCCCAACTACCTAAAGCAAAATATCAAAGTATCAATGTAAATTGTGATGCAGAGGCGCTAATGAGGAGAAAAGCAAATAAAGGATTGGGGATCTTGTACTACTTGAATGAACATGGACATGTTTAACTTGCAGCTACAGAATGATAGCTGGCTGATTTTATATTTCTTGCTGTTGGTGTATTAAACATTAGAGCAGGTGTGCTGAACAACTCAGTGGCTTTAATACAGCAGAACTCGAAGGGATCCCCTAACCGCTGCAAGGCCACTATACCTAATAAACAGGCCGCTCGGTGTATAATTATATTGTCTAATGGAAGCATAATAGAGTGGCTAAATGCTCTTATTGAAGAGTTTAAACATCCTGGGATGAGATCTCGGACATGCTAACTGGATTACATTCTGCTCTGTCTGGGTTGAGAAATCATGTGGCTAATGGACTCGATTCGTCGAGTCGTATATCAGAAGCGGTTTAAGTGTTCGTCGACACGCGGTTAAGGGAGCCTTTCATTCGTAGTGAAGTGAGAAAGTGTACAGTGAAGAAAAACTGCAACAGGATGTCAACAAATAGGGCAACAATACATCATTGTTGTTGTTGTGGTTACTAGGACAAATGGCTACTTGGTACGGCTATGTCCCAAATCGTGACCTATTCATTAGTATGCACTTAGTATACCTATTGCACCTACTTAATGCCATGTTGTCATGGCAGATTGGAAAACTTTAGTTATGTCGCCAATTTATAGAAGCCAATTGATACATTTTTGGCAAAAAGTTTTCTGGGGACATTAAGGGAATGAAAACCTCTCCCTCATCTTTCTGGTAGCAGATTAATTCAAAGTGCTGATTAATTTAAACTCTACTGAAGCTAAAGGAGAGGCCAGTGGGGTTGGAGATGTTGTCGGTATTGATGTCCGTTCTGATGGATTCATGAACA